>NW_010251468.1:0-5028 GCF_000690775.1 Eurypyga helias | reverse complement strand
TTTCCCTAATTCCAGCTTTTTCTGAATTTTCCTGTAAGGAAATATAGTATTTTTACAATAATTCCTTATAGGAATTCTATCCGTTCTTGCAGTATTTCATCAAGGTAACTGGCAGTGAAGGTTCTACCCCAACATTATGTAATACATTGCTAGTATTGTTTTGTTGTTCGAATTTTCAATAGGAAGATAACATTTTAATTCAAAGTCCCCTGCCCAGTTCAAATTCTACAGACTGAAAATGACATGGCAAGTAAAATTTTTTCAGTAAACAGTAGAAAAACTTGAACTGCATGTGAGCTCCTCATTTTACCGAAAATGCCCTTGACTGCTTTCCATCAGGAAGAGTTTCATGCAATAAAAACTGCCCTGAAACCCAAGTGAAAAAAAAGAAAAGGCAGAAGATGTTTGATCTCCTTTCATGTTTCCCATTTGAATGAGTGCTATGAAAGAACAGTTTGGGAGCAGAGGGTAGAGAAATATGCCAAATAAACTCATTATAACTGTTACAGTAGTATGGAAAGAATGCTGCCGACTTGCTATTGCTGTTAACTCTACATTTCTTCCCACTCTTCCCACTCTCTTTCCTCCCCAGATTTCTGCCATCATAGTGCATCCCAATTATGACCCTATATTACTTGATTCTGACATAGCTATCATAAAACTCTTGGACAAAGCCAGAATCAGCAGTCGTGTTCAACCCATTTGCTTGTCATCTTCTCATGACTTGACTTCATCCACAGAAGATTTAAAAATAATGGTTACTGGCTGGAAGGTATTGGCTGACATCAATGATCCCGGATACAAGAATGACACGATCCGCATGGGAGCTGTTCGGATGGTGGATTCACTGTTGTGCGAGCAACAGTATGAGGATAATGGGATACAAGTCAGCATCACTGACAGCATGTTCTGTGCTAAACAAGACCACACGGCCTTTTCTAATATCTGCCCTGCTGAGACTGGTGGGATCGCAGCCATAACTTTGCCAGGAAAAGCATCTCCTGAGCTGAGGTGGCACCTGATGGGATTAGTGAGCTGGGGTTATGATAAAACTTGCAACCTAGAACTCTACAGTGGCTTCACCAAAGCTCTTCCCTTCAAAGACTGGATTGAGAAGAACCTGAAATAAAAAGCTGTGTCTGGAAACGGCATTTTAAAACTATCATAGTATCTCTCAGTCTCTGCTGCTTTAGGCTTCTCATCCCAGTGATGAGCCACGTCTTGGATGAGGTTAAGGCAGACAGCCTGGTAATTTGTCCTAGGAGCAGATGTTCCATCAGGCTACTTTTACTTAACCCATGACAGAGGGTCTTAGTGCATGAGAAGTCTTGCCGTATTTCGCCTGTCTCCCCCCGGTAGGTGGACGATGCTCTGCTCCTGAGTCTGACATACAGAAACAGGACAGCAAATTCTGAATGAAATTTATCCGTAGTGTGGAGTCCCCTAGAGAAACCAATGGTGAGCCTCTCCCAGGGATCCGTGTGACTGAGCGGATTAGGAGGCTGGAAAGAGTAGCCTGAAGCCATTACGATGGATGGGCTTGTTACGGTGTGTGCTGTCTGTATTGCCATAGTACAATGTAATCTTTTTCCCTCCCGAGTACTTTACATGTTTAAATAAACCATGGTTTGTTTTCCTAACCTACATACTCACATCTGATGTTATTTAGATTCCTCGTTGCTTCATCTGTGTCACTCTAGGGACTCTCTACTGCCCTTGTCTGTTTGCATGCGACTCCCACTGGGGACTTATTGGGCACACTGAAAGGCAGAATTAACACAGAATTCAATTACTACATAAATAACAAGATTTTTTTCCCCCTAATACATCCAGTGCTGCTATGACTGTACATGAGCCATTGCAATGAAATGTACAGGGGAATTCTCTCCCACCTTCTATTCTGTACAGATGAAAACCTGAAACTTACCTTTAAAAACATTTTTCCATGTGGATTATTTCAAACGCCTGTGAGAACCTCTGGAAAACTTCTGTTTCTGTTCACATATTTTTGTGGCACAACAATTCCTCTGTAGTTCTTCAGGGTAAAGAATAATGCTAAGGTCTCACACTTAGCAGAGGCTTTTCTTGATTGCACTGTTTGACGTCAAAGTGTAAGATTCTCCCATTGGGCATCATGTCCACTGCAGAGACTTTGGTGTCCTCATGTTCTTTCATCCCTGCTCTTTCACTAAATCATTCTCTACACAGTTGTGGCAAAAGACTAGAGATTAGCCTTAGAAAAAGTTGGGGAGGAGGGACAGGGGAATGTCTCCCATCAGCAATGACTTTGGGATAACTCATTTATGACACCCTGGTATTTGCAGGACCTCCGAATTATTACAGTGCCCAGAACAGCTCACAGCAACAGCAGGATCTGAAGGCTGGGGATCTGATGAAAGGATGTGGTACCGTCACCAAGAAAGGCTCAAATCCTGAAGTCGCGTTCTGCCTGAACGATTGCGTGGCTGTGGCAATTGCAAGCTAACAAGTCTGATTTCAGCTCTGATTCTCTGATGATGTGAAAGATTGTTGAGTTTCTTAGCATTCAGTAATATCCATCTGGTTTTGAATCTAAAAAATGCTGCTAAAAGGGCAATTAGTATTGGGGGTCATTCCCTGTAATTTGTTTTTTACTTTCTTGGGCAGAAGGACTGAATGTGTCACGCTTTTGCACTTTTTGTATTTTCACTGGCAGTAGGACCGGGTGATGTTGCTTGAATCAAAAAGTTTTAAGGGCTACAACCAAAATATGCATCTCTTTATCTTGTTTATCTGTCTCCTCCTGCCAGGAGATTATGCTTGGCAGAGAACCTGCATGGCAACAACAGCAACAAAAATTCTGACTAAAACGTGAAAAATAAGATGTGTTTCCTTCCTCTGCTGGGAGGAACACGTGCCAGTGAACATGTGGTATTGCTCTGCTGACAGAAGGGGTTGGAGGACATTGACAGTTTTGAAGAAGGTCAAACTTGCAGAAAGTCAGCGTGTGTTTCTTCCTAACACTATCAACAAAGAACGAAATGAGAAAGGGGTAGCATTGTTTATTGGAGCCTGGCTTGCCCAGTCAGAGCTCTTCCATAATCACATTAAAGGGGAGTCTCTAAACTCTAATGGTAAGAGAAATTGCCTTCTAAAGCAGAAATCATCGAGATCTGTGAGCTGGTTCTTTTCTCAGCTATGACACCATGACCACATTGCTCCATAGCATTATTGCTCTCCACAGCTAAAACTGAAAAGAGGTCTTATATGGTTTTTTTCCCCCTCTACAATTTGTCCAGTAGAAAACTAGGCAGTCCACACAGATCTGCAAAGGTCTGCATTAACTCCAGCTTTAGCCCTCTCTCTTCTCCTTTTACTAAGGATCAGCCATGCCCAGTATCTACTGATCCTCTAACTCCTCCTCCGTGTTGAATCCTGTTCCCATTTGGCTTCAAACCACTCACAGGTCTGGCAACGAACAGCTGAAAGTTTGTGGGCTTGGGCAGCAACAGTATAGCTGTTCACTGGCTCTGTATCACACAGAAGTACATACTGGAAGAGAGACAGGAAGGAATTAAAATCATCGGAGGGGGTTGCTACAGCTGTGCGTGCACAGCAGAATTCAACCTTCCCTCTTTTCACAGTCACGATGCTCTTGATCCCAAACCCAGGATTCAGATTTTAGCGTAGAAAGAGGAGTTAGCTCTGTCATTTGGTTCTACTTTTGGACCCCAATGATGTTTAAATCCTAGATGCAATTGTGGCTGATCTCTAAATGCAGACATGTTTTATTTCCATCGTTACATGACATGTGTATTCACATGTGTGGGTGGGCGGTCCTATCAACATATCCAAGCCCCTGTACTATGCCTACTATTCGTAGGAATTACAAATCAGCTTGTCCATCCTGCCTGGCAGGCCGACCCACAGTAGCTCCACACTTACAGCCTGAGAAGAACGGGGGTTAACATCTAACACCATTAATGAGGGAAAAATAGCAAAGATTGTTTGAAAAAACCAACCTGTGAGCTAGAATCGCTAATCCCTTTGGTAGCTAGGATCTATTTTTAAGATGCAGAACTATTTCGAACATCTCTTTCGAAACAGGTGAGGATCTATGCCATCTGTTGGAGAAAGGGTGTGAAATAGCACAACATGGATAGCAAAACATCTTCCCTTTGAGGAAGAGCTGTGCGTTCTGGAAAGGCTGTAAAGATACTGCAGAGGAAAAAAATAAAGAGATCAAACCAGTCTCTGCGTTCTTACTTGCCCCAGTGGATTTATACTTCTCCCTTTGTATGTTTTTGGGGCTGGAGTGCATTAAATTTCTTCCAAAAGCCAGGGTGCTTAGCTGAAAAATAGCGCTGTGAGGAAATGGACGTACTGAAGTAGATGCTCTTCTCAGGCATACCTTCAGTGACGAATGGAATTGCCCTGGTAACTTGTTTCTCTTGAAAACTTAAGTCCATTGTAAGATTACAAGAAAAAAAAATGTGTGTGTGATTAGAGCTAGGGAACGCATACTAAGCTGCATCATGCCATCTTTAATGACAAGCACTGGGATGGGGTTGGTTGCTGGAAAGGTGTCCTGGGGAGCGGGAGCAGCGGGCAGGGTCGGGCAGCCTTGGCTGGGCTGTGCACCCTGCGCCGTCTCGCAGCTCCTTATCGTGGCAGGGCCGGTGGCTTTGTGTGCCACCTCCTTGGCATGGAGGTTAAAGGCTACGGCAGAAACTTGTTCCCCCTGTGAAACGGGACATCAGGATGGTGAGACGTGGATGGAAAGACGGTAGCGAGGTTGGCAGGCAGGGCCGCAGCTGGGGGAAACCGAAGCAGTGGTGCACGGCAGTGTCTTGACATGGCACAAGTGCCCCGCGCCCACAGGAGTGTGGTCACCAGACGGGGTGAGAACTTCCTGCCCTGGCCCGCTGGCAGGCCAGGCAGTGGGCTGCCAGGCCAGCGCGTGGCTGGTGGCCGGACCTGGAAAACCCCAGCATAAACCGTGGTGCTGTTCCCAAGAGGGATGAGGTGAGGAGAGGTGGCACGGCTACA
>NW_010251467.1:0-437 GCF_000690775.1 Eurypyga helias | reverse complement strand
CACTCTGTGTGTGTGACATTGTGTGTGTGACACTGTGTAACACTGTGGGTGTGACTGTGTGTGTGATACTGAGGGTGACACTGTGTGTGACAGGCTGTGTGAGTGTGTGTGGGTGACACTGTGCAGGTGTGACTGCGTGTGACATTGTGTGGGTGTAACTCTGGCGTGGGTTTTTGTGTGTGTGTATCTCCATGTGTGTGTGACACTGTGTGACAGGCTGTGCGGGTGTGAGTGTGTGTGACAGTGGGTGTGTGTCACACTGAGGGTGTAACTGTGTGTGACACTGTGACTCTGTGCGTGTCACGCTCAGTGTGTGTGTGTGACACTGTAGGTGTGACACTGCGGCTGTAACTCTGTGTGACACTGTGTGTGTGTCACGCTGCGGGGTGTGACTCCATGTGACACTAGGGGGGTGTGACATGCTGAACGGGTGTGAC
>NW_010251466.1:778-10750 GCF_000690775.1 Eurypyga helias | reverse complement strand
GATGGATAGAGGTTTTCCAACTCCACACGCCAGTTCTTTCAGGATCCACAGTTGTATTCCATCGGGTCCCATGGACTTGTGCACCTTCAGGTTACTTCTGTGTTCCCGAACCTGATCCTCACTGACCATTCTCCCAGTCCCTGCCCTTGTCTTCCATGAATCTGGGGGTATGGCTTGTGCCCTTGATAGTAAAGACTGAGGCAAAAAAACCATTGAGTACCTCAGCCTTCTCCATATCCTGGGAAATCAGCACTTCTGTTTCCTTCTGCACAGGGCCCACAATCTCCCCGATCTTTATTTTATCCCCTATGTACCTATAGAAGCCCTTCTTGTTGGCTTTCATGTCCCTGGCCAGGTTAAATTCTGTCAGGGCTTTGGCTTTCCTACATTTTCCATATAAATATGTATGCAGTTCTATACACCTATCTGTATTTACATGTATACATAACCATATAGCTTTCAAGAATCAGAATTGGTCTGGAAATATTACAAATCCTGCATGGTGCTGAGTTGAAAGTGCAGAAAACGGGCTGGTCATGAAAAAACTATTACAATCCATTATCTTGCTTAGGTACCAAGAACAAGACCAGATATAACCTTAAACGGAAAAGAGATTTTGTTATGTTTAAAGGAGTTTGTTTTGGAGTACTAGTCTTACAGATATTATTTTATGGATATTTTAAACATAAAAAATATAAATATTTTCTCTGGAGTAGGTTCCTCCCAAACAAGGATAATTCTTTATTTTTTGTTATAGGCTTGCTTATCTTCTTCCATTTGCCACTGTCATAGCTTTCTGCAGTGTCCAGAACCAGTAATTTTTTAATTATTATTGATCCTAGCTGGAGTGCATTTTTGTATTAACATAATTTGTTACTTTTTAATATAACTCTTGCACATAAATAATCTGTTGTGTAGGTAGTAGCATGAAGTTAGAGTGGTTCTTGCTGGAAGAAAATACTAAGACCTGTACAAAGCACATACAAATATATATTGTGCAGACTAAGATCAGTTGCTGTCGGTCCTTTATTTGGATGGACAGTCACTGCATAGACAGGAATTCTGATTTAAGGTAGTAAATTAGAATTTAGTATCAACATTATGAGATAAGGCTGCCCTGTGAATTGAATGTAAAGCTCTAGAGCAGGTTTATTCATGTCATATTATTTTACGTGCCCCTTTGCCATTTACATGTCTTTGTTTCAGCTGTGTAACTGACTGTATGCATAGAGAGGCCTGAGCTGACTGTGAGACTGTTCCAATTCTGTTTGACAGATATAGAGTCCTTCTGGGAATGGTCCTTAACGTTCTTCTTAGGCTTGACTGACTTGATTCAGCCAGGTTTGATAAATGAAGGAGCAAGTTTAGGTCCATTTTAAAATAATAAGTATGCTCCAGCTCTCTAACTCTTGATAACTTGAGCTCAGGCTGAAGTACCCTTTTATTTTAGGCTTGCCTGTTATCTGTGTGGATAGTGTATTGTCTGTTGACTCCACTAAGCTCTGTGCTTATCGGCTTTTGAAGACTTCATATATCATTAGTATTTCATTGTTTTTCTCTGGAAGAAGGATGAGAATTTTCATTTCTGTCCTCCACAGAATATAGGGCTATATTTCTTTCCTGACAGGATATTTGAAGCCTACAAACTGTGGGATGTAGAAATGCAGGACAAGATCTCTCAGCTTTACAGTGGACAGAGGAACTGACAAACCACATAGCCCAGCGTGGGCTATGTCCTGTAAAAGTGTGCTGACAGGCATTTTTGCATTCTTGAATATTCTGGGCTGCATGGTCTAACCTAGCTCTTCTCCAGTTTTAAGATTATGACACATTAGAGAAGAGATTACTAATCGGAGGAGAGATGCAGGCATCAGAGTGAAGGCATGTGATGTTTAAAATCTCTTTTATATTTGAACAATCTGGAGAGCTGCCTTTCAAGTTGTCACCTTGAAACCACATTTTATGAGGAAAGTCTAGGGTGTCATCCCAACCTGAAGAGCCAATGGCACCTAATCAATGCCACCGTCTAATCAATGAAATTCATTAAATTCCTCTGATCAATAAAATGCACAGTAACAAAGAGTCATTAAAAAGTAGGAGAGATACTGGAATATGATACTACAAAATTATTAGTCATATTTTTTAACTGTGTTGTTTCACAAAGCCTCAGTACTGGAACAGAAACAAAACTGTATTCATCAGCCTTAAGAAGGGCTTTAGGAGGATCTGGAGCAATACATTGTTGAGTCTGCTTTCCATACTAGGCAAATGGTTTCAAATTATAACAAAATTAGAAGAGAATTCATTGCAATTAAAGAGGATTCAGATAATGTATTGCTCCTATATTAAAAGTAAATTTTAACATATCCATCACTAAAGACACTTAAAAAGCCCTTACATTTATAGGATAAAAGGGCAATCTTCTTGTCTATTAACAACAGATTAGGGGTCACAATAAATCTGGAAATGTACAGCCAGCTGTCAAAAAACTATGTCCCTTTGGGGCTGTCCCACCCATTTCTGACATTTCAATCCACACTTGAGAGTGAACAAGACCTTTAAAGGAAGTTGAAAGTGATCCTAGAATGGTAGGTTGTCCTCCGGGGTCAGTAAAGCACCTGCACAGACGCTTGCTCGCTCCCCGAGCCAGTGAGCAGGGGAGACAATGGCAAAACAGGATTGAGGAAACTCATGAGTCAAAGTAACAGCAGGAGATGGTTTATCAGTTACTGTAGAGGGCAGAATGGGTTTGGCATAAAATTTGCTGTGAGTTCACATGTTTAGTTACTGATTAGGGTACTAAGAAAAAAAAATACAAGAACACATCTGGAAAAAAACACCTCCTGTATTCCCAGGCTTCAGTTTTGTTTCAGACTCCTCTCCTCATCCCTGCTGGTGCCACAGGTTAAACATTCAGTCCCTTCAGTGAGGTTGTGGGCAGTGCTGGATGTCTGAGATCTGGACATAGCAGCTTCCCATTGCTGTTCCTTGTTTCTCACGTTTTTACCTCTGTGCTGTTTTGGGTGCCCTGGAAGCTGCATTCCTTTCAAGGGAGCATCTGCTCTGCCATGGAGCTCCTCCTCCTCTAACCATAGTGCTCCTGTCGCTGCTTCTCTCCTTGCTTCATCTCCCCCTCCTTTCTTTCTCCGGAGTTTTTGCCGTTCTTTAAACATCTTTCCACATAGGCACCACAACCTTGGCCAGCTGGAACCGGCTGTGTCTGGCACAGGGCAGCCCTGGCCTCTCCTCACAGAAACCACCCCTGCAGCACCTGGGCACCTGCACCCAGGACAGTGACTGAGCTGGCTGCTGCTTCCACATCGTTCCGAAAAGACAAAACAACACGCCCTACGGGTGGTTGCAGATACCAGCCCACTACAAGATAACAGGGCACATGGAAAACAGAGTGGGTAAATGAACAGCAGGCAGCATAAGGAAAGCACCCTGGACACTGTTTTGACAATGAAGAACTCCGGATTAAAGGTAATTTTTGCCACCCGGGGATGGTAGTGGGCAGCTCAATGCTCAGTCCAAAAATGTAAGAAATGCTAGGGGAAAGCAAAGAATAAGCCTGAAAATATCACTATCATGCTGTCACATCTTGAACACCATATGCAGGCAGGCCTTGTAATTCTATTTCAAAACACTGAA
This sequence comes from Eurypyga helias, assembly GCF_000690775.1. Taxonomy (NCBI): domain Eukaryota; kingdom Metazoa; phylum Chordata; class Aves; order Eurypygiformes; family Eurypygidae; genus Eurypyga; species Eurypyga helias. The sequence goes on along the minus strand of NW_010251466.1, from coordinate 7,099 downwards.
GTACAAAAATGCAGAGAGGGGTAACAAGGATGACGGAAGTTATGGCATGATTTTTACTGTACAAGAAACTAATTAGGCTAAGACTCTTCAACCTGGAAAAGCAATGACAAGAGCAAGAGATGACAGATCCTTACAAAATCAGTTATGGTAAGGAGAAGGTGAGTGTAGACTGTTCATTACTCCTTTTAGCACAGAAACTGGCAGACATCCACCAAAATGAGCAGGTAGCAGTACTTTCTGGGCATTTTAAGGAGAAATGCTTTTTTGCAGTGTGCTTATTATTAAACTGTGGAATTAATTTGCACAGCAGGTTGCAGAGGCCAAAATTGTAAGGGAATCTGGAAAAAAAACCCACAAACCTGAAAAAAAAAATCAATAAACTATTAGGCAAATTAATGGAAGATAAGTCCACATGAACGATAGAATGCAGTCACCTGACTCAGGATGTCATGTAACCACTGATTGCTGGGAAGACATTCTAGCAGATGCATAATTTATGTGAGAGAGCAGGCATTGCTGAAGGCAAGCGATTGGCTAGTGGTCTGAACCAATACAGCTGTCCGTAAACTCGAAAAGTAAGGAGTGACTTGGCCTGGCATAATTCCATTGAAGTATATATGTACTAAGGAAAACGGTCTTTCAATTTTACATCCTTTTCTCTTTCTCCTGTTGATAAGTTGTAGGCCTTAGTTATGCATTTTATTTTCATCATTTTTTATCCCTCCAGAAAATGCAACAGAGAGTTGCATGAAAATAAAATTTCAGGACCAGCTCTACAGCTACTTGTTATTGACCAATAAAACCCTATTATAGAAGAAGGGTCAGAGGAGATGGGCAAGGGTGATGTGCCCATGAAGCTCGGAGAATAATGCAGGTTGTGACTGGCCACAGCTGTTGCAACGCAGCTGACTATCTTAACACAAAGGTCATTGTGAAAAGGAGAGGAGGATGGGGGGGGGGGGTGGCCTTTGTTTTAGGTAAATAGCTATCAGCACTTGCTGGATCATCTAGTGGTGTAAATGTTTCCCCCTGGGTTCATTAAAACACTGTGAAAGTCTCAGTCCCTCAGCCAGTCCATCATGGGTGGACGGAATATATGTTTCAGCTCAACACAGAGCATAAAAATCAGGCAACTGGTAAAAGAATTTCAAACAGTGCAATGGACTTGAGCTGGCTTCAACCCAGATATGGCCTCCTGCTGACTGGGGATGCTCGGTATTGTGATGGGAAGCGTGTTATAGGGACCGGTAATGGGAATCACATTGGTATGGTGACTGAACTGTGTATACAATTGCTGTATTTTCCTAAATGTAACATATTTGTAGTGTGTTTTCAGCGTATTTTGTATCACTCTGCTAATCAGAAATAATGTAACATCAACTACCTTCAGATAAGTTACTTTTATATTAAAGACATTCCTCCACATATGGAATATCTAAAAGACCCTGGTCAGAAATTATTGGACTTTGGCACTACTCTCAATCAGCACACTTCCTTTGAAATCCCAAAATTAATGAAAATATGTTGAGGAGCCAGCCGTACCTGAGGAATATTTCACAAATTCTGTTTGCTTCTCTGTCATGGCACATTTTAGTTCCCGTTGAATGTGTTTGTAGATACAGTATTGACTGCAATGGTAGGCTTTGGCTTATTTTTCAGTATATAGTCTGATGGTTGATGAATGTATATTGTATAAACAAGATAGTGAAAAGGTATTTCAATCTTTTCTGCACATTCATTTTATCATTTATGGCACAAATAAATCTCAGCTCACCCTATCTACTTTGGACTTCACTTCCTTGTTGTTGATTTCATGGGGTTTATCTTTCTAAATATTACTCTGCCTGAGTTTTTCAATCCATTGCCTCCATTGACATACCTGCACTCCAGACACTCATACCTTATTCTTAATAAATCCCAAATGTACTCACTTTTTTTTTCTGTGTACTTTCAGAGGTGATGAACTGTTGAGCTCTCTGATAATCTCAGCATGTGTTGAAATCATATTCTTTCTATCATGTAATATTTTCCTCTGGCAATTAGATGTCTGTTGGTGTTTTCTGGATTCCCAAATTTCATTACCACAAGTTAATCTGGACCCAGTAATTAAATTGAGAATGCATACCTTTAGTTTTTTCCTTTAATTTTTAGCTTTTTGTTGACAAAACAAGTTGATAAAGCTATGTAAGTTGAAGACACATGCCATTATTTACTTTTGCATGGCCCAGCTAGTATACAGTTATTGCAGAACACGTGAACTGTCTCAGGGTTTGTATTCATTTGGCTGCTAATACACTATTTCCATTGGGATATGTGAAGATTATTGTTATTAAATATGCCACCTCAGGATGATAACCAATCTGCTTGAATTTTGGTAGCATTAACACTTAAAGTTATGAAAACAGTGAAATGCAAATTTTGTTTTGCAATTCAAGGTCTCATTCTCTCACTTTTAGTGGTTGGCAGAGATATTAACTTCATCTTGAGAGGAAGTGTGGGCATGTATAAGGTGCATGTAATAGAACAAAAGCTGTAGTCCTTCTGAAGTACATAAAGTGCACATATTCTTTCCAGTCATTTGATGATTGCCTTGTAACTGTCAGAATTTCCCTCAGTTAATGGCAGACACAAATAGTAAGAATGAAAGTGTCATGCTGCGGTTATCACCTGTGTTCTTGTTAAACCGTTCTCTTACCTCTGCACTTACTTTAACTATGCAAGCTGTATAGCTAAGTTGCATAAATATACAGCCATACGCACACAGCTTTTTCTTTTTTTGGATTACAATATTATTCCAGCCAGCTCTACAGCAAGCTGGAAGTTGTTTCTCAACACTGGTCTTTGGATGATAGTTTTCTATGTTAATGGAGTATGCATAGATACTATATGCTTTTTCCTAAAATTGCTTATTCACTGGAACAAACGGGGAACATACAACCATTCGTCGTTGTGGGGACAGTGCTCTTCTGAACGCAGCCCTGACATCAGATGCACCGCCCATAGAGTAGTGGCAATTTGCACCACATTTTCCCATGGTAGTTGCCATGGCTGTGCTCTCCCCTCCTGGCATTGATGCCTGCCATTTTTGTATATAAAATTGTTGCCTTGAGCTTGAAAGCCATTTTTAAGTTGATAATTGATCTCATAATTATAACTGCTCAGTTCATACCATCATCAATTTTATGGCTTAGACCCAGCCTAAAATGACTAAGTTCCTAAACTATGAGAAATTTTTCTTTGGGAATTATAATAAATGCTGTTTTCTTCAAGAGCAAACCATCTTACCTTTGTAAATCCTCTATGATTTTGTTCTTCTTTGTTTGTCATCTCCTATTTCTCTGCATTAATTTACTCTAGAACATTTGACATTATGGTCCTTCATGTTTTCTCTCTGTCTGCATGTTCTCTGTTTCTGCAGACATTGATTTTGTGTTCCAAAAATCTATCTGAGGAGTTTGTTTCTCCTTTAGTAATTGATTCCTGAAGGGTCTTTTGTTATTAAGGCTCATCAGTCCAGCAAATTCAATGCTAAACTTTTCTTTTTATTTTTCTATAGTTTAAATTTTCTTAAGGCAGGCTCTTCACCTTTTGCACATTCTCCTACCTGGGGAGTCAGTGAAATTATCTTTTTCTCCCTCCTGCCCCCACCATCTTGTCATTTGTGTGCATTTCCCTAACCTTATTTTATGAAATTGTATTTTTATTATTTGGAAATTTCATTTGTATTATTTCTAAACAGCCTTTCTTTCTAAATAACAGACTACACTGTTCTAGGTTAAGACAATTAAATATTTTCATTCAAAACCATTTTTTGACCCTTGAAAGGTTTTTCGGCTACTTGGATTCCCTTATGGAAACTATTTGCTAATGAAAAAATATTAGCTCTTTGGCAAAGACAGTACCACCCTCATTTTTGGCCTAACAGTGACAAAAATTCCATTTGAAAATTACTCAGTCATTGAACGTATGTGTGAGTTATCTTTATATATCTGTATCTATGGGGTTTGTTTTGGTTTGGCTTGGTTTGGTTTGGTTTTTTAAACTGGACTGCATCATCCATCAAATAACAAACTTTCAATCTGTATCATATTGACTAAAGAAGATAAGATATGGCACTGTCCAAGTCAGCAGATTTTGACTATATGGGACAACAGTGCACTGACCAGTGACAAATAAAGATTCCCATCAGACACTACAGTAACATCTCCAAACTGAAATTTTCTAAATTTGATTGAAAGTTTTGTTTTTTCTCTACAGAGGAAGAAAAAGAAGAAGAAGAAAAAAATTTGGAAAGTGATAGCATACAACTTTCCCCAAAAAACTGTTTTTCTTAGCTCCAGCTATCACTTTATCCAGTCCTCAGTTCCAGACATGAATATCTTTAATGTTCAATATTCGTGTCATGCTCCTACAGTAGTAACTTTCAATGAAAGTATGAGGAGATCATTAACTGGAACACATTAACTTTATGACATGTTGTTATATGAAAGTAAAGCAATTAAATTGTGTCATGACTGCATCCTCTCAAATTGCAACTCTCAAGCAGATGCTTTACTGCACTCAATCTCTTTATACTTCATTGTCATGGAAGTAAATGGAGTTTTTAAAATTAGAATTGTATAACATATATAAAAAGGATTATTATGAAGTTTAAAATATCACTTTATAGACAGTTAGCTTGGTAAGTAATAATGACGACTCTCAGTTTTTCTAGTGTGTTCATTAGTGGCAACATTCACCCAAACTGAGATCTCTCTCTAGCTGGAAAAAATCCTAAGTCTGGTAAATATCTGCTTTATTTCAAAGGAGCTAGATACATGCAGCAGAATAGCAAAGGCTTTGGGTTTTTTTAAATATTTTTTTATACAATCCATTGATAAAGGTTTTTGTGTGGTAACTGTTTCCATTTTCTGTGTGCGGTTGGATAGACCAAACAGCACTGGAGGCAAAAGATTGAGATCCCTGTCTGGAGCAGCAAAAGGAGGTACAAGAGACTATTTTTGATAAATTAAATATATTCAGATTGGCTGGGCTTGGTATTAAAAGATCTGACTTCATCTCAGATTCAGTGTAGGTCATTAAGAGGAAAAGTTTGTAATGGTAAAAATGGTAATTTAACAGAAAAGACAGGCTGCAAGAGGTTGAATCAATCTAACTGTAAGTTTGTTCAATTTACATCATATGTTTTCTTCTGGTCCTGAGACTGTGTGTTTAAAATTGCTCCCTTAATACTTCAATAATGTAATAATTCCAGAAATAAATTCAGAAATGTTGGAATTATTTTCACATAAATGAAAGGCAAAATAGGTCCCAGTAATCTTATTTCATTTTTTGCAGGTCTGCCCTTTGAGAGTTTATTATTATAAGGACTAGGAATAATTGTGGCCCTGACAAATTCTAAAACTATCAGCCAATTTTACTTGTGTTCCAGACAAAATGATAATATTTTAAATTTACGGCAAGAAAAAATTGATTTCTTTGTTTCTTTTATTGACAATAGACTTTGAGATGTACTAACTTAATTTCTGATTCTCAGCTAAGGTTTAAAATTAAACCCCTTTCATTATACTTTTCAATGTGTGCACACATTAACATGTTTGCAGATTTACATGAAGAAGATTTTTAGCAGAGAAAAGAAGGAAAGCCCTACAGGTTATATGGCATTAGAGATAACTTTTATTAAAAAAAAAAAAAGAAAGAAAAAAATAAAAAATTACACATCATTAGGGATTTACATATAAGTTGAGTGAACTCAAAGATATATACCACTTGCCAGTCCAGTGTGTCTGTGATTGAAATATAGAATGGAATTACTTTTTTTAAGTTATTAGACAGCTGAAGCTGACAAACGGAGCGACTTTTCTCGCTTGCCCATTTTACTACTTTGGAGAGTAAGAACATCATCTGCAGACATACATGATCTTTTTGTGTATTAGTATAAGATCGCAATTCATTGATATGGCAGTTTCTCATTATCAGTCTAAAAATTAATAATATATGAATAGAAGACATACCAAAAAGAGAGAGAGGAATGCTGTTAAAGAATTCAGCAGTTCAATAAGTACATTTTTATTTTCTGTTTTTTCTTGTCTTGACTGAAGAAAGCATGTCTGTTGAGAAATTTGTTATGAATGATTCTCTGATTTAGGTCTACATAGCAAAAAAATACCCCAAAATATGCAAGTAATCAGTTCTAAAACATTAAAAATAAAACACAATGTACAATAATTTCTCCAAGGGATCGAGGAGCTGACGAGGAGGGGTGCCATGCTGGACCTTGTTCTCACCAACAGGGAGGGGCTGGGGGGGGATGGGGAGCTC
>NW_010251466.1:0-341 GCF_000690775.1 Eurypyga helias | reverse complement strand
CTCGAGAAGTACAGAGGGGATAAAAGGAAGAACAGGGAAAATGTGGGCCCTCTGTGGAAGGAAACAGGAGCCCTTGGCATATCATGTGATAGAAGTTGGTGCAGCCTGAGACAGCTTCTCTAATGTTGGCTGTGTGCTGATCCGCTTTGATGCTTTCACTTCTTAGTGGATTAATTCAACCACTTGTTAAAACTTTCCATGTAAGTAATACAGGATGTTGCTTACATATTTTATCCTGTTATACATATGCTGTACGTATTTTATGTTTACATAAGAGTGAATCTTGTCTTTCTTTAAAACCTTTCCAAGTGCTGCCTCTGAAAATCATAGAATCATAGAAT
>NW_010251465.1:14689-20177 GCF_000690775.1 Eurypyga helias | reverse complement strand
CCATGGGCTGCCGGGAAATCTGCCCTCTCCAGCTACGGTTGCTGTTACACAGCAGCTTTTTTCCCTTCTGAAATGGTTATCCCAGAGGTGCTACCACGATGGGCTCGACTTTGACCAGCTGTGGGGCCGTCCTGGAGCCAGCTAGCATCGGCTGTGTTGGACACAGGGGGAGGCTTCTAGCAGCTTCTCACAGCAGCCACCCCTGTAGCCCCCCCAGCTACCAAACCCTTGCCATGCAAACCCAATACACTCTTTGGCTTTTGCTACATTAGCTGACCATGTGTCTTTTCTGGTTTTGTACAGCACTACAGAGAGCCAACAGTTTTCACTCTACAGCATTAAATAAATATCAGAATTGGAGAAGAAAACTCCAAACGAGTGAGTAAAGCCTGAGAAGCAATTGTATCTTCTATCTGTGCTGTCTTCTGTTTTCCTGTCTCTTAAATGTCTTTTTCTCCTACCTTCCTTTAAAAGTTTTGTATTTTTAAGTCAATAGATGAGAGAACAGAGATCTAAGACGCAAAAATTACTTCTTTTCCATTTTCTTGTCCTGAAAAGATCAAATTCCCTTTCTGCGTGACTGTTCTGTACATTATTGCACCCACCAGCGAGTGGTGTCCGCCCCACTTCTCCACATAAGAAAATGCACCCCAATCCCAGAGCCGCGTGTTCTGTGTCTAGCCCTGTGTGTGCTCATCGCTTTTGATCTGGTGCGATGATGGCTTCAACATTCTGAGTATCATTTATTAGAAATGCTCCTGGAGGTGGCTACTTACACCCATCTACGGGTGCCCTATCGCTTCTTTTTTGTTGGAAAAAGCAAGTGGTGTTTCTGGGTTACAGCCATCCCAAGGGGTGAGCTGGTGAAAATGAGCATTATTAGTTCTTGTCCTCTTGCAGTTTCACTTGGTTTGGGCTGAGCCTCTGTGACCATGAGTATTGCACAGGAATGCAGTGATTTCAATAGCAATCAGGTCTCTGCTCAATTCACTTCTGAAACACAGTATGGTCACCCCTTGCAGCCAGGGCTGCATCTAACCAATCCTCCTGGGCTGCGGTCCCAAAACAAGGCAGCCATTCCTGGTCACATCTCTGCTGCTTGTAACAGTGTCGCCCGGCATCCTGTGCACAGCCCCACTAAGGACTCGCAGGTACCTGCTGGGATTGATCGCACTGTATGGGAACTGGGTGAGCTTACCAGCATCCCAAACCCTCTCAGAACTTGGTTAAAAACAGTCATATCTGTTAGGCTGGGGCTTATAAAACATGAATGTACAGCAGCGGAAAGAAGGGATTCGTGTATGTGACCAAGTGTCACAGTTTCTGGGCATAGAGACAGCGGGTTTTGGGGAACGGTGGTGACAGCCACTCTAACCCTGCCCTCAATTGCCCTCTGCAATGGGGGAGATTTCTGTTGCTCCCAAGAGTCCCAGTTGCCTTCAGAGTAGTTAAGGCCTCTGCTCCTGAAACCAGTAGGCTGCCTGTGTCTGTTATGGGACCAGCATTCCGCAGAGGCATCTCGGCTTGCTTGATTTGACTGCACAAACAAGCTTCAAGATTATCTGGAAGTATCCGCCGTGGGATGAATTTTTGTATCTCAGAGGAGGAGGTGAGCTGCATCTCTCCTTCCTGGCATTGGGCTCGCATCTGAATCCGAAGCTTTCAGATACACGGGAGCACTGTGACTACCGACCCCGCAGTCTCTTGGAGGCCCTCAGCGCCACGCATCTGGGATAACTCAGTAAATCCCAGTAGAGAATGTGTGGGGGTGTTTTACAGTGATGAGAGGATGCTCCCACCAAGCTCAGCTTCAGCAAACCATCCCATGTGACGGGCTGTCCCTGGAGAGGCAGCTGTGGCAGATGGATGGGCCGCGACAGGGCCGTGTTTGCTGGCATTCACCTCACCTCCGAGATCCCACCCCGGGAAGGCTGTCCCCTGCCCGGGACAGGGAGGCAGAGCAGGATGCCCTCAGTCTTGTGGCATCTGTGTCAGCCTCAGGACTGTCTTTGAGCACTGTACAGCACTTGAGGTTTGGCTCATATGTCAGGGGTTGTCTTGGATTTAAAATCTTGCCTTAATTGATCTCATTGTTTAAAGGATCAAAGGAAAAATGAGGCTTATTCCAGGTTTGAGGGGGAAAAAAAGAAAGGCTGTGAGGGAGAAAGGAAGACTGGGAGCACTCTTAATTTCGACTCATTTTCAGCTTGTTCTCAGCAAGTGCACTGCTTAATCGTTTGCCAATTAATTTTCCCATGATTTTATTAAAATCTTCCCGTGCCTCCGAAGGGCTCTAGAGGGAGCTAAAAGCCTTTGAGAGGGGAGCGATGCGCTGCCTGAGTTTGAACCTCAAGTACGCTGTTAAAACGAGGTGTAAAGCACAGTCACTCTATACTGGGAACAGAATAAAGGCATTTTCTGCTCTCTGGAGGAACACTCTAAGTCTTAGTTTCTATATTTAATCCACTTAATATTTGGTTACAAGAATTCATATTATCATCAGTCACATGAAAGAAAAATCTGTCTCCTTTTCAGATGTATTTCCCAAAACACATATGTTTCATAAACAGCGTAAGCTATACGGCCAAGGAAAGGAAATCAGTGTCGTGATTATATTGGCTGCAAGGTGCAGAGCAGGATATTACCTTTCAAAATTTTTAATCCCCATTGCATGGCCAACAGGGAACACTACGCTCTTATCTTGGTCACTTTGAGTAGTTTTTGGTCTAAGCAGATCATGATAATCCCCCAGGGAACTTTTTTAAAATCCCGTTTTGAATGTCAAGCTGCAAATACGGGTACAGCGTCTTGGTGGGAACACATCCGTTCGCTCCGTGAAAGACTTTTGGCTTTTGTGGCTTTGCACAGAGCGATGCTCTCAGGCGCACAGGCCCTGTCCTTGTAAGCTCCCGCGAGAGCTGTAGTGGGAAGTGGTTCTGCCCACAGGCACATGCTCTCACACTGCAGGCCCTTGGGCTGTGCGTGTTCAGCCCTCATCGGTGTTACAGCTGTCGCTGCTGCAGAGTTTGCCTTTCCCCTTGGTGTGCTGAGCCGTGAGGTTTGCCCGTGTTGGGAGGCTGAGGGCTTTAGTACGTCAGGCTAAACCCCCCTGGATCATTCATACAGGTAACTGGGGTTTTGTCCTCATTCTGGATTCTCATCTTCTCTGATGGTCAATTCGCTACACACAATATCAGGGTCGACATGGTGGGTGGGAAAGGAGGACCGCTCGTACTGGGGATGGAGAATTGGTGTAGGGTGGGGATAGGCTGTGAAAATGAAGATGAAGTAGCTCAAATTGGATGCTGCTTTCTTACAGGACCATCATGGACTTTCTCAATGCATCTGAAATTATTTGAAGGGTGTTTTTCTCTTTCTTTTTTTCCCCTACCCTGAAAACTCATTGCAAAAAGATACAGAAACAAGACCATCAGCAGAGCAGAGTTGAGGTAGCCCTTTAACCAGGTGACAAAAGCTGGATTTGTTTCAGTTCAGCCTCTCACTGCTGGTCCCTCTGGGAGTTCTTTAATGACCTCCAGTGCATCACTTCCCTCGATTCTTGGCTGAAAGTAACAAGTTGCACCAAGATTGGGAATGCACAGGTGAGACATTGAGAGGAAAAGAAAGTTGGCCTCTCTCCCTGGCTTGCCTTTTCTGCAGTCCACATGCAGGAACTGTCTTCTCCCTCTGATGTGTTGCTTTTGTCATTATGCATTTTTTAATCCCTACTTAGAAGAACCAAAGTTTGCTTTGGGAACTTCTGTGGGTTTCAGAACTAATAATTGAGTTTGGGAGTTAAGAATTCAGCTATAAATATACTTGTCATATTAAAGCTTGACATGGTAATATCTTGGCTCTGGGATACCTTTTTCTGTCCAAAGATTATTTATTATGTAAAATTCCCACAGGGACAAATATTAGAGAGCTCTCTGGAGTCCCTTCAGGTGTAAGTTACCTCCCTCCTTTTGTTTCCAGGAGGTCTAAGTCTGTCGTGATAGTTTTAGTTCAGGACCTTTAGCAATTAGTTACCTTGTCTGATCCTAAGAGAGCCCCCGCATGTTGCCCATTGGCCTGGCGTGGGAGACTGCGGGATTGTTTCTGTCCTTGCTGCCTGTAGGTGGTTGCATTTCCCATTTCTTTGCCATTCTGCCAGGCAGCTGTCTCAGAAGTCATCCATTTACTTCCATTTCTCGGAACTACCCAAAGCTTCAAAAATTGCTGGTTGTTCTGACTGCCTCTGTTTTTAAGGCCTGGAAAGCCCTCTTATAAAGGGCTGGTTTTCCAGAAAGTTTCCTGGAACTCAGAAACTGCTTCACCACATCCAGCCAAAAAGTGGAAGCAGTTCAGGTCCAGCACTGAAAATGTCAGCATGTGTTTGGCACAGTGCGCACACACATGTGAGTGAAGCCATAAACTTCATTACTGTAGGTCAGCTCTTCAGGTACAACTGTATCCAGATGACTTTTTAATTTTCTACTCTTGTTATTTAATTGCAAACTTTATTTAAGACAAAAGCAGTACAAATAAGATGGTAAAATATGTGTCTGGCAGGTTTCCCTCTACTGTCCAGCAAGAAACCTGGGCTATATGGGAAGGACAGCACAGCTAGCAGTCCTGGAGAGGATCACTCCCAAGCACAGGTACGAAGGAGAATTGTGCACAGCAAAACTGTTGGGGCATGTCTGCTCTCACCAGGCTGTCCGAGCATCCTCTGCTCTTTCAAATAGTTTTGGTCCTCGCAGCAACCACTGAAGTTATGTCCCTGATATACACAGGGAAGAGACTTTGATGCTCTGATTGATATAACCATTCCCAAACCGTGTGGCTAAGTGGCATTTGCTTGCTGTGGGACTCAGACCTTGATCACACTTGGGCACTAACCTGTTGCATCAGCCAACATGTAGGCACTGCCACCTTGCCTTTTCCTTAACTGCCACTGGAATTTCATTTGTGCCACAGTTTGTGCCTAAAAGAGAAGAAACCCCTCAAATATTTGTTCGCTTGTGCTCCTGAGCTGGCTGTTGGTCTGCCCATGTTCTCGTAGGGCTGGATGGAGATGGGTCTTCATGTGTTGTATGTTGGGCAAGGCCAAGTGCCAGCAGTGGAGGTGTGAGAAGGGATCACACCCAGGTGGTTTAAAGGCCACTTCCATCACCAGGGTAAAGGCAAGTGCCAGCACTGGCCTTGGAGAGTAAATCTGGGAGCCGAGGTAAGGGGTTGCATAGTGTCAGCCATAGGCAACAAGGCATGGAAGACTGGGTGATTTCAGGCCATTACAGCCCTTAGTCGTAGGTGTGCCTGTAGCTAATATTTACCCCTTGCATCTGGTGGGCAGGAGACTTCTTTTCCTAATGAGCAGCAGGCCCTTGACTCCACACCTCCCATAGCTCAGAAGCATCTCCAGCTTCCGTCATGACCTAGGATTTCCTTTGTATTTTCTGCCTTTTTTTTTTTTTTTTTATAAAGGCTGAGGAAGGGAGGGCCTGCC
>NW_010251465.1:8756-14658 GCF_000690775.1 Eurypyga helias | reverse complement strand
TTCAGCGGGAGTCATGACTGACCATCCCAAGCAAAGGGCAGCCTGTCCCCTGGACTGGGAGCTGGGCGGAGTGGGGACCAGCCCACATCCTCTATGTCCTAGCCCGTTGTCCTCACCCTTGGGTTAAACATGTTTAAAGTTTCTTGACCTCAGGTCTGCATGAGAAAAAAAATGAAGTCCTTCATGTTCCTTCCACGTACATGGTGGTTCTTGAACAATAGGGCCAGGAAGGGAACGTCCCAGGGGAGCAGAGCTGCACAATGCTGCCTGGCCTCGCTGCGCTTGCGGAGAGGTGACTCCATGCAGCTCCCTCTCTGTAAGCAGAGCTTGGTGGCTTTTTTCTTACTCTAAAGAGAGGGAATTAAGAGGGTCTTTATTTATTTATTGGTGTTTCTTATGTTTTTATGTCTGAGATCCTGGCCAATATTAATTTTAGTCGTCAAATACAACTGTGAAACAAGGAGTAATCATTATCGCCTCACTTCTGATGCTTCTGGGAAACAAGAAGTCAGACAGATTAATGGCTTCACTCGTGTGAGTTTAGAAGTCTGGCACATAAGTGGAAACAGGAATTGCATCTTCTCACCATCCGTTATCACACAACATTGAGGATAAAATGCCTCCCTTTTAAGAAGTTAAAACACACTAGTTGTGGTCTACTGGCTGGGTAATTTGCACATTTATCCTTGCTACTATCTTCAGCAGAAGATTTCAGTGGCTAGAGTAATGAATTTAAATCTTCACCAAATGAAAAATAATCGTAAGAGAAAACTAATTGAATTGTTCAAAGCTACCATCTTGCATTTTACAGTCTTTTCTGGGTCACTTAGTTTGTTCCTACCTGCACCATGTAAGCATGCAATATTATAAAAGCAGTTGGAGAGCATAGATGATGGTCTTTTGTGCTTGCTGGAAACTCTAAGGTGACGCAACTGAAATGCCCCCAGAAGAATAGAGCAGATCTGCTTTTATTTGTTTTCCTGTAGATAGGACTGTTCCTTTCTAAGGAAATTATTAAAAGCAATTCATAAAGATATGACAGATTCTTAGCCGGAGTAACATTATTTTTAGACTGTGAAAATTTTCAGTAGTATTAGATCTCTACTCCTAGAGAAATATTATCTCTTCAGAGAGAAGAGCTTTTCTTCCTATTGTATTATCATCTACATATATATGGTGTGTATGTGTGCATTTAATAATATACTATGTTTATTAGTGTTGAGATTGAAATTGATTAAAATATTATATTAAATAAAAGACACACTAAACTGTATTTTTCTACCCCTCAAATAATCTTCTTTTCATAGTTGGCATCCTACAAGAAACCACCGGAAGTTACAAGAGGACATTTCAAACCCTACAGCCCAGTATTTCAAAGAAAAGAAAAAGCCAGAGAGATGCCTGAAGATATCTGTCTCTATGTGCCCCATTGTCCTTTTCAGAGCAACACCAGAGGTTTTCCACAGACCCTTCCTGGGAATGGGATACTGGCTGCTGATTTTTCTGAGCCTGAAGGTGACATTGGGGCATACACAGGCCAGGGCTGGAAGGAAAAAAACCAGAAATACACCTCTGAACCAGAAAATTTTAACAAGAAGACAAAAGTACTGTCATCTTTGGATTTGAAAGAAAAAGATGACAAAAATACAGGGCACCCTGAAGGAAAGCTTGAGAAAGAACTAAAGGAGACAAAAAAGAGGCTGGTGCTTTGTACTCAACAGCGACCCTTGTCGTATGATTCAAATGGGGCAGATTTAGGTGGAACCAGTCTGGAGTATCGAAACAAAGGAGCAATGGGGACTTCAGAGAAGAAGCATGCTGACTGGAGAAAAGATGCATTCGAACTACGTGGTTGTCCTGTGCCTCTCTTATCTGCAGATGATGCTCCAACAGCTTTGCCATTTGACACAAAAGATGCTCTGAGGAATCCAGATGCAGTTGCCAAGGAGCATGCAGCTGGCCGGCCAAAATCACCACTGAGGCTCATAGCCAGTGCGATCAAAAGGTCCATTTTGGAGCCTCTAACTTCACCTCCAGAAGGACTAAAGCAGGACTCAGACAGCAAGGTCAAAGCCTCTTCGGAACATGCTTTCTTCACCTTCCCCAGTACTCCTGGCTGTTCCTTAAGCCAAAGCAACAGTAACAATAATAGCACAAACAACACTCAGCCACAGGAGCTTAAAGTAAGGGAGTGGGCAGGAGAGTATTTAAGAAATGGGAGCCCTCGCTCCAATTCATCTCATGTTTCTTTCGGCTCTGAAAAGAGATCTGTAAGGGATTACAGCGAGGAGGTATCTTTCCCAGTTTACAGTTCTCACATCAGGCCTTCCAAGATGCCTCAGATACCATCTTGCACTAGGATGGAGGATGTCCCAGGACTCCTAGAAAAGTTTACCTTTAAAGAGACTCCCCCAGGAGCTCCTGTGGATAACGTATTTATCTGTAATGAGAAGTACCTCCTCCTTTCACCTCCAGAGCCCAAGAACACCCCCAAGGACAATTTGGGTGACTCTGCACAGAAGGGTAGTCTCGGGTCACTCTTTGATAGACTGCGAAGTAAAGTTCATGACAGCGAAGGGAATTCCTTTGTGTCATCTCTGCCTGCCATGAAAGACCGTTCTCCAGAAGACAGGCTACGTTATCCTTCCACAGGTGAGGGCATGAGTGGAATTACGTATTTCTGGTAATAGCGCTTAACATTTAAAAGACCTGTGTGTCTCCATGCAAACACGTATCTGTTGTATGCTATATTTATAGTTGCTTTCTACATAGGAAGAGTTAAGAAATACATTTTTTGGTTAAGGTTTAGGAGATGCTTCTGATTTAAAGGAGCAGGGTGGATTCGCAAGCCGAGCGCAGCTCGCTGGACCCAAGTTTGGTCTGCTGCTCGCTGCTGTTCAGACGTGTTTGGGACAGGAGAATGTACTCGCTGAGGCGGAAGCAGTGGTGAGGCAGGGTGGGATGCTGTGAAGAGCGGCTGCTGCTGTGACATTTGGTGTGTTGTGCAAGGGGGAGCATGGTGGGCAAGCAAAAGGATGAGCGCTGAAAACTCCAGTGGAGTGCAGAGTGCTCCTTTCCATGAGGAACTCAGAGGCTGAAGCAATACTGTTGCAATAGCAAGAAGCTTTGCTTGGTCTATCTGCTTTCTCAGCAAGTGTCTCTTCAGCTCTGTCTGCTGTCGTAGTGACCAAACTGCAGACATACTTTTGGGAGCTTTCCGCTGTCATTAATATCCCCTTGTTCTTTTATTTAACCTTGTTGACCTATTCTGACCTATTCGTGAGTCTATTTGGGCAGCAATTAAAAGACATCAATTTTCATGTTTCCTTGCAAGAACAAGGTTAGACTAAAATTGCTGACAGGTCCACGAAATATTGATGTCCAAGAGCAATCTGAGCATAGGCTCAGAAAGAATTAAGTGCAGCACACTTTCAGGTATAAAATATGAGGTATGAGAGCTGCCCCCACCTGTTTTTCTCTATGATCCATGTTTCCACTAGCTCACTGCAGAAAGTCGCAGTTATTTAACTAAATACCCTATTGAATTTTACTGACATACCTGTTTCTTACTTTATTAAATTGTAACCAAAACTGTAACTCCCAAATTGCTGCTGTACTGCAGCATTAAAATAACAATCTATATGTAAAATGTTGTCATGGTTTAGGCCCAGCTGGCAACTGAGCACCACACAGCCACTCACTCTTCCCTGCTGTGGGACAGGGAGGACAAGGTACAAGGAGAGGTTTGTGGGACAAGACAAGGACAGGGAGGGATCACTCACCAGTGTTGGTCATGGGCAAAACAGACACGAAGTGGGGAAGAAAGATCAATGTAATTAGTTACCAATCAAATCAGAGTAGGGTAATGAGACATAAACCCAGATCTTAAAAACACCTTCCTCCCACCCCTCTTTTGTTCCCAGGCTCAGCTTTGCTTCCCCATTTTTCTACCTCCTCCCCCTGACGAGCACCGTATGACAGGGAATGGGGGTTGTGGTCACTTCATCACAAGTTGTCTGTGCTGCTCCTTCCTCCTCAGGGGACGATCCTCACACTCTGCCCCTGCTCCAGCCTGGGGTCCCTCCCATGGGAGACAGTCCTCCACCAACTTCTCCAACATGAGTCCTTTCCAGGGGCTGCAGTTCTTCACAAACTGCTCCAGCGTGGGTCCCCCTCCTGGGGTGCCATCCTTCAGGAACAGCCTGCCCCAGCACGGGCTTCCCATGGGGTCACAGCCTCCTTCAGGCACATACCCCTGCTCTGGCATGGGGTCCCCCCCTCCCCCCCGCCTCGCCAGGGCTGCGGGGCACAGCCTCCCCTGCCCTGCCCTACCACAGGCTGCAGGGAAACCTCTGCTCCAGACACCTCCTCCCCACTTTCTGCACTGACCTGGATGTCTGCTCAGTTGCCTTTCTCACACCCTACTCCTCCCTCTTTCTGCTCCTCTGTCTCCTGTTTGCACTGTTGATTCTCTTTTTGTTTTTCCTTCTTAAGTATCTTAATCACAAAGGCACTAATTGGCCTGGCTGTGGCCAGAGGCATGTCTGACTTGGAGCCGAGGAAGCTTCTAGCAGCTTCTCACAGGAGCCACGCCTGTGGCCCCTCATGCCCTACCAAAACACCACCACACAAACACAAGTGTGAAGTCACTGTAGTGCTCCCTGTGAGCTTTCAGATCCTTTTAGCATACTTTCTGCTTCAGAAGTACTGCATACCGTGAGGAAGACATACAGCGTATAACAGCCTTGATCTGAAGCTCATTAAAATCCATAGGGAAACTCCTGCTCTCATTCCTGAACATGTGGATTGGATTCTTGTAGTATCCTTTACCTAACAACTCACAAACCCAGATATGCCCATGGAGCCAGAGGATGCCAAGGACTGCGCTGAAGCCACAGAGTTGCTAGTGTCCCCACCTGCCACGCTGTGGTTATCACCCATTCACTAAGCCAAGCTGACTTGCTCTTCACTAGATGCATTACAATAATTAATGTGTTGTGTTCCATCTAAAATAGGAAGAGTTCTTGTTACATTTGAATAATGCTATACTGTATTTAAAATACTTCTAAAATCATGCTGGTTTAATGTATGTTGCGTTCCTGTGCTGTGCAACCCAGAAAAGGAACCATTAAATTATTAAAATTAGTGAATATAGGCATTGCAAAGTCTGTTCAGAAGAAAAAAGATTGCAGCTTTGATCTAGCAATTTGCTCAGTACTCTGTAGTCTTCAGCGTTTCAACACTGCAGCGCTCTGAACTTTTTCAAACATTCATGTTTGACAAAATCAAACTGGTAAAGAGCCAAATCCTGCTTGGCTTGCTAAAATGGCATTTATGTCTGATATTGGCATTTGCCTGAGGCCCAGGCTTGGGAAGCTTCAGTCATGAACTGATGACGAGCTTTAGCCCACATTACTTGTAATTATTTTTCTCTCTTGAAATTTACCATGAATCTCAGAAAGTTTCTTTTCTTTAAAGGAAAAAAAAACCCCAAAACAACCAACCTCCCAGCACCTTGCAGAAACCAGTTGATTGAGGCTCCTTCTCACATTCCCCTTGGCTTTTTTAAGTGAGGCTTTTCTATCCTATTTGAGTCCAGACAGACTTGTTCTGTGCAGGTGTGGTTGGTCTTGCATTATGCTGGTGTTTTCTCCCTCCATGGGCTGTTGGCTTGTCGAGCCAAAGTATGAGTTGAGTGATAAAAGTCCGTGGGCTTGAGATGAGACTGGGCAAACTCACTGAAGAGAAATCCACCAAGGATTAACCAAATGCTTGGAAACCACGTCCGATTTAGAAAGCTCCTGAACTGAAAAATGCTTGAAGGTTGGAGAGGGATGACTGCCTATAGCATTCCTGTAGACATCCACTGCTGGAGGCAGGCTGGAAGGGCCTTCAGTCTCAC
>NW_010251465.1:0-8731 GCF_000690775.1 Eurypyga helias | reverse complement strand
CCTACACTTCATCTGAGGTACTTCATCTGCAAATACACGTCCAGGTGTCTTTCCTATGCTGATGACTTCTGCATTTCAGACCCAGGTGTCTGTCCAAACTAAATCCATATTCTGTCCTTCTGTCATCTCCTGCCAAGTGTTCAGCCACCAGCTGAAGCTCAGCATGAGGAAGCAGAGATCTCAATTACTCAGCAGCAGATAGCCTTTCACTCAACCTTACGCCTGCAGTTACACCTTTCATATGGGTCATTCCAGTTTCTGATACCTAAATCTGGTCTAAAAGCTTCCTGGCTAATACTTTCTGTTTCAAAGTAGCTATTCCTCAGACCCACTTGGAAATTTTGGACTGTGCTGAGATCCGGCTGCACAGACTACCTGTGTGGGACCTAGACAAACCCATTACTGAAGTAATGGGGTTCATACACTGATTTCTGTGAGAGGTGGATTAAAAAAAAAAAATCCTATCCAAGTTTGCCTGTAGAATATACAAGTGTCCTGAAATAGCCACACTGGATTTTCTAGGGGCAATTCCATTTTTTTTATTTGATGTTCATTATCTTTGAGGCCTTTGTCCTTTGAATCCTCCTTTATGTTCTAACCTGCAGCTAAAAGAAACCGAAAAACTTGATCAATAAAATGGCTCAGTTGGATGGTTAACTTTTCTCTCCTAAGCCTACTTGTCCTTTTGAGATTCAAGACAAATGCCAAAGGGCCATGTTAGTTATGGATACTAAAAATTATTAATACCACAGAAATACAACAGTAAAAGGAGATCTCAGCCAGGTTGTGTGAGAGAGTTGCAGCCAGCAGAATGTTTGTAATGAGACACTGTACTGGACCCAGGGGTTAGGTCACTTCTCACTTAAACAGGCCTTCTGAAGACCAGCCCACGAAGGCAATTGGTTATTGGCAGTTATCCGGGACCTGGGAGTTGCTTCTTGATAGTGATGAACATGTGGGAGGAATATTTCTGTCCTTGATGAATAGGAATCATCCTTAGAGTCATTCCTTAGATTAGATGAGAGTTGTTGGAACTTGGTTTGTGACTGTGTGGTTTTTACATGGTTCACTTCATTAAAGAGAGCTACCAATTCAGCCAATGAGAAAATTAAACCTGATATGAACTCACTTTGCTGGTTTTGTGCACTTTTAGTTTCAAAAGGGATTACCTGAAAATATTTTGGGTTTGTACATGGTTCCCATTACTGCATCTTTGTAGCTCTGAAGGTCTGTGTGTTTACAATATTCCTGTTCAGCTAGGGCACAGTTGTCTTGGTAATTTCATGTTTTAGAAGGGGAACTCGGGCACTGCAAGATTAAATTACATGCCACATGAGAAGTCTGAGGAGAAGCAGAGATGTGAAGCCAAATAGCCAAGCCCACTCTTGATTTCTACTGGCTTTTCTTTTCATCTCCTACATCCTGCCAATTCCCATCTGGTTTGGGACACTAGTGCCCCAAGAGATATATGTAGCTCTGCCTCTCTCTTCTGTAAAACACTGAAGTAGTTAAAGTAGTCATGATTAACTCCAACAACCTTATAAAAATATGCAATCTTGGACACTTACAGAGGAAGCCAACAGAGTAATATAATAGTATGTTATAAAAATTCTGTTATTGAAATAATTCCTGCTCCAAGATTTCCTGTGTATTTAGGCTACAGTCATTGCTGTGACACAGAGACACCCCAGGAAAGGGAGCTGAGCTCTGATGCAGAGTGACGACAGTGGTGGTTT
Organism: Eurypyga helias; assembly: GCF_000690775.1. NCBI lineage: Eukaryota > Metazoa > Chordata > Aves > Eurypygiformes > Eurypygidae > Eurypyga > Eurypyga helias. Next base: position 6,995 of record NW_010251465.1, on the reverse strand, counting down.
TCCCTATTGCTTGTCCCCTCCAGGACAATCAGCAGCGCTTCCCTGTCTAACCTAAGCTACTGCTTTCTTAACCTTTTCAGATGACACCTCCCTCTTCATTCATAGGACCTCAAGTTTCCTAGAAAACCAGTACCTTAAATTTATATGTTAAGGGAGAGGTTCTCAAAAGCACTGGGCTTTGGTCCAGTTGATCCCTCTGAATACAGCAGGGGTTTCACCACTGATGCCATTCAATGGCAGCATGCTTAAGCCAAAGCAAAGTGTCTTTGACACTCACCCTTGGATTACCAAGCTGTAATCAACTGGCCATAGGAAGTAATTTTTAATTTTTCATTTTTCAGATGTAATGTTTCTTATCTCTTATGACATACGTATGCGAGAATACCAAGTCCCAGTATCAAGAAATGGATATTTCCTACAACTTTGTGCTTTTTGTGACACTGTCAGATTTAACAACAACTAATAACAATAATAACAATAATAATAATAATAAATACACAGTTTCCAGTGAGTTGACAGATGTAAATCAGGTATGCTGGAAAGGTCTCTTGACCAAACTCCCAGTAGCTACTGTGACATAGAAATTGATAATATATTAATAAAGATTTCAGAAATATTTGTTCCTTTCCCCTTTATAGTTAAGAACTGAGACCATGTTTGACCATTTCTAGTGATCCAAAGTCATGTTAGCTGGGGAGGAAAAGGTCTAGTATACCATCTGTTAGGGAAATGCTAAAATACTCAAGAAATAAGTAGTAAGTAACCCCCATTTTGAAGGAATGAGATGACAGGAGACCAAAAGCCCAAGTCTAGAAGAAATGAGTTAATATTTAGAAAAAAAACCCATATTTTTGCAATCTTTTCTGTAGGTATCAAGCTTTAAGAATTGAAATATTTGGAGCAGACAAATTATTATTATCTAACTTTACTATTACGGTTGGGAGTTTCAGGTTTAAATGACTCAATATGTATAAAAATCTCTAAGCTGAACTTTTTTATGTGGGAATTCCTTGTCCAAATCCTCACAGCTGGTAGCTAAATTCTGCCTATCCCACCCCTTTGGAGATAGGAAAGATTAAAGCTGTCATCTATAGTAGAACATACAGATGCCGTAACATGGAAGGGTGGTTGGTTTGTTTCCGGGTTTTTTTATGGAATAAACGTGGTATTTTTCTCTAGCTCTGTAGAAAGCAAGTGCACTGAGTGAGGTAATTTCTTACTATGCTTCTTACAGTTGTCTTGAAGTTGAAATTTGCACCTGGGGTACATTTTAAAACATATTTCTGGTCTCTCCCCCAAAGAAAAGCAGTTGAGCAGAGCACTGAATGGCTGCCCTTTAAATGCAAAAAGAAACGCACTGTCCCACTGTTCCTATATCCCTGAAATGGGGCAGGACCACACTGGGAGCCAAAAACCTTTATTTCTCATTCCTATTCTGTCACTCTTTGCTGTGTGTTTCCTGGCACCTCCTTGAAGCAGCCCGTGCTTCCGTTATCCACATTGCATGAGTGGAAATCGTGAGTGTTGTGAAATGCGTGCGCAATAAATGAGACCAAGACCATACCCCTCAGTGCGCACAGGTCGATCCATCAGATGCCTCGTCACTGAGCATCTTCATGCGGTTCTTTGTCCCGGAGGCTTCTTGGGTGGAGATGATGAAGGACATTGCTGATCACAGGTGGGCGGTGGTTGTCTCACAGATATTTGGGCACTGCATCTCTGGAAAAGCTGAGCTGTTTTGCAGCAATTTGAATTGCTTTTTTCTGCAGAGCAAGGTGCAAATACCTGGCTTTCCATAGCAGATGGGCACTGTGGGTGTTATGAATCTTTTCTGTCCACAGACATTAGCTTCCTAGTGCTCATGAGATGGCCCTTGGAAGTCCTTGACCCCCTCTCTGTCCCAGAAAGGCAAAGAGCCCTCGAGTGACAGTGCTGAGAAGCAGACAGGTGCCCTTGCATTACAGAAGGCTGCTTTTCCCCTAGACCTTGTAATGCTTTTGAAATTATCATCACTCAAGGAGGAGGACTTGGGAAGCAGTCCCTTATTCCCACAGCTGAGAGAAGAAAGGGAGTGTGTAATTGCTTGTGTTTCCAGCCCTGCAGGGCTGTAAAGCTTGCTGCTTGCCCATTACAGAATTTGATTTCACCAGCAGCATGACCTCAGGGTAGTTACTGCAAACTTCTAGTTGAAGAGGGACCACCAAGGTGGGTGAGTTTACTCCTAAAAAGAAGTAGTGACTGTGATACCCACCATGGCTTCCTCTATCTTGTGCACTGAGATGTGGCTTTACAGCTGACTGTCCCTGCCAGGGGCAGAGATGGGGTGCAGCTAGGTTTGCACGCTGGTCTGCCGAGCGTGGGGCAGTGCGTGGCACCAGTGTGATCCCAGCAATTGTGAGCCATCGGAGAGTCCCCGGCAGGTCAGCAGACAGGAGCTGCATCCCTCTGCCAAGTGCCACGAGGTGGGGAGGTGTGACTGCCGGGGCAATTCTGGAGCAGGGGGATGACCTGGGAGGCTGGAGATCCACCTTGGAGGGCTGTTGCACCTCCTCGCTTTTGCTTGCAGGCGTTTGCTGCCCAGGGCCTTGTCCTGCAAAGAGGAGGGCAGGACACAAGTCTGCTCCACTGGACCCTCTGGCTTTGCAGCTTCATTGAGCACAAGGACTGGGTGCTTCTAAAATTGAAACTGCTGACAAAAATCAGAGTTTCTACCTCAAATTACTTTGATTTGCTTTCCTTGCTTTATGGCCTGGGATGAACATGTTTCATGGATCCTGACTTTAAATTAGGGCTTGAGACAGAAGTCCTACTTCAGGACTGGAATCCAGGACAAGGCAAAGAAGTAGTATTTACACTGGGAGAATGGGAAGTGATTTTAATAGGAAAACAGCTTGCACATAGAAAGCCAACTGTTACCTCTCGGATACAAAGGAAAATGGCACTGTTAGCTTTAAATAACGTGCATTTCCAAGATGTTGCCCAGCTGTTAATCATTAACCCTGTAGCAGGTTGAAGTGTAGACAGATGTTCCAAAAGCAGTTTTATTTTCTGAAATAAAGAGAATGAAGCTATGAATTAGACAAATTAAGAAGAAATTCAAATATTTACACCCAGTTGAAACAAGATGCTGGAAAAACAGGCATGATAAAATTGCTGCAATTAAATGTAATTTAATTTGTAATTCTGAAAACATGCTTCTTCCAAAGGCAGCCTTTTGAGTTTTCCTCATGGAGTGCATTGTTGTGATGTATGGATTTTCCTGACTTATTATGGCATTTTAATCAACAGTTCAATGATGTGATAATATTCCTAAAGCAGAAAAATAAGTGACGTTTGTTTAGACATAATTAATGAAATATTTATGTTGCATGAGGCTGTGTGATAAAGCCTTGTTCTCTTAGTCCATTTGCTTCTGATTACATTTGTGATTTTTTTATATGACCAGACATTCTGACGCCAACTATTTTACACTGAGCAGATGTCATGTAGTAAAAATGGGTGCCAGATGCTACAAGCCACATAAGGGTAATTTGTTTAAGAGCTGGCTCAGACTTTTTGCATTCAATTACACTGTATAGTGAGCCTTATACAATCATTTGGGTAATATGCTAACTTCAGATATACATTTTAATGACTCTTGAGTGCATTCAGAACAGCATGCTTCATGCAGGGTGCTCAAGGAATTAATTTATTTGTATGTAATACCTGAAAAAAATTCGATATAGCCAGATAGTGTTTTTGACAGGGATCAAAAAATTTAATTAATACCATCAGCCACATTTCTAAATTGCTCTAGGTGCTGCCGATTAGAACTCAGGGCAGGTGCAAAGTGTCTTTGTAAGTTAAAGAACAGTATTTTTTGCTTCACTGACTGTTTTGTTCCTGTATTTTAGGGTGTGAACAGCTACCTGTCAGAAAACAAGCTGTGGAGTATTCTACTTCTTCCTCTGATGATGAATTTGTATCCAAGCCTTCATTAACACACAAGGTAACCTTGACTTGGAAACAGAAAGATATTTCCTCCGTTGGACTGTATTTAAGATTTATCACACAATTTTGATCTAAAACACACTGCAATTTCTCAAAGTGAGGATGGAACCACTTTATCAGTGGAGGTTATTTGTTATGGAGAGAAAAACACATTAAAACTCTTTAAGACAGATGAAAATAAAAATTTCTGTTTCCTATTTGGATCTCTAATTCTCCCAGGTTATGCCAACATTGACAGAGAAGGTCTTAATTTGAGAAGCAGACGTATTTCCCAGAAACCCTTTTGAAGCTGCATTTTTAAGTGGCTTTAATATGTAGCCCAACAAGCAAACTGTTGAAAAAATTAAACCAAACAGATGCAGATTTCCTTTGGGGAAATACAACTTCATTTCAGAGGCACTACAGGCAGATTGCATGGAAAATGCTGTGTTTATCCTAATCAGCACGGCCACGTGAGTCACGGAGTCGCACCCAGGCATTCTGTGCCAAGAGGGCCGGCTGCACACCGGGATCTCCAAGCCCGAACTCATTCCTGTGGCTGGCAGGAGCAACGGGATTAAAGCACCAGTGAACTCTTGGTACCCAGCTCTGATTTGAGGAAACAGAGCTTTTATTGCCTGGATAGATCATCAGAAATGTGTTTACCTCTTCCCTGTGGAGGGAATATCAGTAAGCAGAATTAATAGTATGAGGTGGCCTTTTGATTTGTTGCCTTTGAAGGGGCAAAAAAATAGGAAAACAAAGCAAGAGGCTGCCTGGTATGCTGCAAACACAACTGAGCTGAAAGCTCAGTGGGGCTTTGAATGGAAACCCTGTTGCACAGCTCCAGAGGGGCTTAAGTGCCACGAAGCAGAAGCACAGTGATGTGTAGCAGCACATCCCGCCGGTGGCTCCGTGTCAGGATGTGCCGAGAGGTCAGAATTCACCATTCAGCTTTCCTGTTACAGGAAAGACAGTCTATAGTAAGATAATATTATGGTGATTTAAATGAAGTTTAAACAAAATAGAGAAAATAAGGATAAAACTGAACAGGAGCGAGCCCCAGCAGTTCAGGCAGCCGCAGGGACAGGCAGGAGTGGGCAGAGGGGCAGGCAGCGCTGCCGGGGCAGCTGCCAGAAACGGGGTGAATGAGCAGCTGTCGCACATGGGTGTTAGCAGCCACCCCGTGTTGTCGCATGTTCCCTGCTCAGCTTGTTTCTCTCAGCTGCCTCCTAGCACCTCTTCTCATGCCAGTTTTGGTTGCTATTTTGCCAGTACCACCGTTTTTCTCTGGCAAAATTCATCAGGAGAAATTTTAATGGCTTCCTGGCTTGTTAGTTTTTTAAACATCTTGTCTATGGTGCTCATATATTCTGTCTCCTCCAAAATGGGAAAACCACAGCCTTTAAGCACTTCCAGGCAGCTTGAGTCAAGGGCAAGAGGGAGCAAGTGCAGGCAATTCCCTTGGCCAGCTCTGCAGCACATACTGTCCCGCTTTCCTAGCAGCAGGGCAAGTGCCCCAGGCAAAGGGCAAAAACCTCTGTAATGCAGTTGCGAAATGGCATGGGGAAGGTTTTGTAGGGCTTCAGGTAGTGCCCTGTGGTGGCTGTTTTGGATACCTTCCTCTTACCGTGTTACAAGCTATCCAAAGTGAATTTAACTACTTAGCATCAACAGCAATAGAAATGGATTGATTTTCCTCCAACTTGTGCTTCCCACCACCCGTGCCTGGCTTCTTCCTGGATCATGGTGAAGTCTGCAGAAGCCATGTATAGTGGTATGTTTTATATAGTCAACTTTGTGATTTGGACATTTTTTATTGATAGGCACAGTTCACACTCGCTTAGGGTTACAATAAGAGCTTGTAATGATTTCAAGTCAATGTGGGTAAAAGCATGAAAATATCCCTACATGAATATTTGCTTTTCAATTAGGTTGCCCCAAGCTCACCTTGCTTTGAGCAGGGGAGTTGGGTTAGATGACCTCCAGAGGTCTCTCCCAATCTCAACGGTTCTGTGATTCTGGGGAAGGTTTGAGGAAACCTGTGAAGGTGTACTTATGCTTTGATTGCCTTTTTTCTCTCTCTCTTTTGTAGGCAAAAAGGACACTCCGAAGGAGAAGGAAGCTGGAGAAGGAGACAAAGCAATTGATTAAACAAGAGGAACTGAAGAGGCTTCACAAAGCACAGGTGACAGCGTAGCTCGCAAACGTCCCATTTGTCTTCCACAAGTGACTAGCGAAGACAAGGGGTACCCAGTGTGGGCTCTGCACCTCCTCCCACTCCTCACTGTGGCTCATTGCCTTCTGTGTGGAAATACCCCCAAACCTCAGATCTCAGACTGTGTTCTCTCTGGTGTCAGAATTTTCAGGTTTATCTGAAACCACACACACCTATCTATATGCGCATGCATATATCAGCACACACACAAAGCTTAATGGCTTATGTGGCCATTAGCACTTCTGGTGTGTGTCTGTACTGTAGCACAGGGCAGAGAAACCTGAGCTAGATTTAATCTTGTTAATTCAGGTTGTAGTGGTAATCAAGTTAAGTTTTTTGAAGGCAGAGTTGTTCATCATCCTCTGTTGTATTACTATAGCAGGTGGATAGCCTTGGGTGGAGCTTCCACTTGCTATTTCTGTACCAATATTAAATTAAAAGAGAAAATTAATAAGTTGTTTCTTGGAAGCAAATCTGAAATCTCTGGTTTCGTAGACATTGCTGCTTTTGCAAAATGTATTACTGAAAAGGAAAGAAATTTTGTGTATGAACCACACAATGGATTTTAGAAAATGTTAATACCTGACCATTACTATAAAATTCATGACAGAATAAAATCCATGGGAAACAAGTAGTATCTTATTTAATCCAAAGTAAGAACAACTACATGTCATGGTTTAACCTCAGCTAGTAATGAAGTACAACGCAGCTGCTCGCTCACCTCCCCCCCACCCCTCCAATGGAGGAGGAGGATCAGAGGAAAAGAGAAGGAAGCTTATGAATTAAGAACAATTTAATAGTTGAATAT
>NW_010251464.1:0-21626 GCF_000690775.1 Eurypyga helias | reverse complement strand
GAAGGAGGCGGCTCCGGAGGCGCGTGTTCGCCGCGTCCGGAAACACCGCCATCCCCGTGGCCATCCCCGCGGGTACCAGCGGCCCCAGGCGGGCTCTGCAGGGCGGGATGAACCTCCCCGGCCCCAGCGAAGGGCCGATTCTGCTGGCTGGCAGCCCCGGCAGGGCGGCAGGGCTGTTCCCAGGCACCTTCACGAGAACGCCTCCTAACTGAATGCTGCTTAATTGTTATCAGCCGTGTCTTCATCACTATTGAGAGACCGCATTCCCATCGGCCTTCCTAAACTGGAGGAATTGCGGGCAAGCTCATTCCAAGGCCTTTTTCAATTACAAGTACTTATGTTCTTCAGTTTTTTTCTACTGGCTCCATCCTTGGATTGCCCTGAAGAACTGAAATGAGACTGAACACTGCGTAATTTGCCACTTTTTGTTTCAATTAAAGTTCAGTTTACATTTGCTGTGACAATCAGAGTTTCTCTGCAAGTATGCTTTGAGGATTAAGTTTTAATCCTCAGAAGCACATGCTTATGGTAATCTTCAGGATTAATAAAGATTAATTTAACCAGTAATCTAATTGCCACGTGGTGAAACCGAGGCGAGGAGGTTGGGATTTGGTCAGTGTCAAATACCATGTCATGACAGAGCCCGAATTAGCTCCACCAACACTTGCGGTCACAAACCCTTGTCCCATAACAAGCCACGCGCTTCCGTGCCTTACCAGTCTTAACTTCCTAAATGACTCTACGCAGGTGGGTCAGCCGCATTCACACGGAAGTTCCTGGGCTTCCCTGGAGCCTTGACCCTGAGGAAACGGCAGGTCCAAAGCATTTCTACAACGTTTCCTGGCCGTCCTGCACATGTACGTCAGTACCTTTTTGTCTGAGCTGTATCTGAACTTGTGCTATTGTACCCTTCATTTCTGATAGCATCTAGCATATAATTTTAATTTACTGACAATGAAATGTATGGGCTATTTTCAAGGATCTTTCATAATACAAATTATAATGCATAAAAACTGCGTTTAGAATATAAATGTCTTACTAACCCATTTGTCTTTAGAACGCTCCCACTGTGTTATGGTCTAAATTCATTCTGCCACCAGTTTCTATGACACTGGATAAAGTAGGTCTGTTTTCCTGAAGAGAAAGATGATATTAGTTCCAACAAAGGTGTAAGAGAGATTTATTATTTTACTAAGATGAAGAGAGACAATTACATGCCATAATCTTAGGAACAAACAAATGGAACTTTATGAGTGAGATAATAAATTTCTTACCTTAGAAAGGATATACCTCTGAATCACAGCCAGAATACTTAATGGGTTTAGGGGGTTGTTTAAGCTATTTTTACAAGTTTCTCTGCATTTCCACCACTGTTTCTGTCAAAAACAGTGCAGGATACACAGCTCCCATCACAATGTCTTTCCCACCTGCTGCCTGTACCTATTTCAGAGACCAGTTACCCACATCACCAAACCAGTTCAGTTTAAAGAGAACCAAGTAGGAAAAAAAAAAAAAAAAACAGGATTCTACTCCCTGAGCTGGTTTACTGCTTAGTCTTGCCACTCCAGGTGCTGCATGGACCAAACAACAAGTGATGGGAGCGAAGATACAGCAGCGCGGGAGGAGTTTACTAGCCTGTATCCTCAGACCCAGCGTTGGGGGGAGACCAGGTACTGACGTGGATTGTGACACAGATGACATACTAAGTGACCCCCAGAGATGCACTGAGATCGTACTGTCATTAGTTATTAATTTTACTCTTACTGACGTGTTACGGCTAATGATTAGTAAAAGTAGCGAATCATCCGCAAACAAAGGCAGGCAAAGTCTTCACACGCAGCGTGGGACTGACGTGAGCTGTTCTGCAATGTCAGGTCACATTATCGAAAGAAAACAGTTCACCTTGTATTACTTCCACAGATCTTAATAATTCCAAAATTATGTTAATGTTTCAGGCATTCATATCACATTAGCCTTAAATATTACAGGTGCACAAAACCGTATGCAATACCTTTTCTTTGTACGTTTCTGTGCACAGGTGTGCACCTCACTCACTGCCTTTCAGTCCTGCGTTTATGGCAAGTGCTTTGCCATTAGCACTCCATTTCAAACCGTCCTCTAAGAGAGGGGCTACAAAGAACCAGAACTTCTGTTCCATTTCCCCAGCAGCCAGGGCTTCTCAGTGCTGTTTGAGAAGCAGCATTTCCAGGAAGCAGTCTCCTTTGGTTATCACAAAACATTCTCATCGCTCAGGAACATAATTTGGAACCTACAGCTTCTGCCTGCTTCATTATTTTTGGTCTGTGCCTTTTCACTGTAAGTTCTTATATTTAGATTGCGAGCTATAATGGGGTCGTAAGCTTCCTTAAAAATAGAAATCCTTGATAAATAAATACTTAACAACTGCAATCTCTGTCATATGACCACCAAAGCTCAATTCTGCACACAGGGCATTTTTAACAGATAGTGCATCTGGACCTTGGGGGAAAAAATAGCCGTTATTTCCAGTCATGTGATCTCACACCAAATCCCTCGCCTGTAAGACACCAAGAAGGGCACTGTTTAGGGAGCGAGACAGAACTCCAGAAGGGACATTTTGTTGCTCCTCTGTCCCAGTGCCAGCCTAGGCCAGGCTGTAACAACTGCACATGCTGCTAGATGGATGTTAGGGCCTTGGGGGAGCAGCCCTTCTGTTTCGGTTAGGCTGGAGTAATGTTCGCTGCAAAAGTAAGAGTGGTCTGTAGTCTTGACCAGAAATTCAGGTAGCACTTTCAAAGATGCCCAGAATTTGAATTCCTCTCCTACAGAGCCTCTGAGAACTCCACTAACTTGGAATACAAGCAAGCATCAAGGCAGCAGACTTCCAATAGCTCTGTCTCAGATGCAGGGGCTCTGGAGCCTCCTGGCCCGACATCCTCCGTGAAAGCAGTTTCAGTAACCAAAGCGTGTAAAAAGTCTGAGGAAAAGTAGTAAGAAAACCATGCTGGCCTAGGAGCAAAACCCAGATACTCTGACATTTCCTTTCAAACAGAAATGAGAAGTCAATGCTTCCTGCAAAAAACACAAATTCTGCAATTTTTATTTTCAGACCTCTGCAACAACTGACAAATGAAATATTTTGACAGTGTCAGATGCTTAGTTCTGACTTACAGTTTTGCTCTTAACATTCCAGTTCCAACCACGAATAAAATATTTTGATAGCCTGCTCTTGAAAACATAAATGTAACTGATAACTTGCTACAAGAATTTATGTTTTGTCAAATCTATGTTTTGACAGAAGACTGCTCTAGCAGAAAGCTCTTTACCAGATCTTCCAGGAAAGTGAAAAATCACTAACATCTGTTTGACTCTGAAACACTGGAGATCTCACAGTCTCAGATTTCTCATATTATCACAAACCACTTTAAAGGAAAATATTCGAGGAAAAAAAGGCCTCTACAAACATTTTGTTGATCAACTGATTGAATAAGGTAATTTTAATAGAACTTCAGGTTTAAAAAATCCTACATTGGCACAGAACTATAAATAATTCCATTACCTTTACTTCATAATTTACAAGTTTTATTGCTTCTCAAATAAAGATAGCTTTTATCTTATGCTTTTTACCGCCTTGGAGTTTTCCTGGCAATGTGGAGTTTTCCTTAGGTTTTCTTTCTTAGTTTTTCTTGGCAAAACTTACACACTACCGTAATGCTACTACGCCTTGATTTGCTAACATTACAGATAAATATTTATTACAAAAACACTACAGTAGAATTAAAAACAAAACAGGTAATTTATTCTACTTTTCAAAGACCTTCTAAAAGTTTAAATTCATGAAGTTTAAATTAAACCCACATTTGACCAGCTGTTGAAGACCGGTTCTCTTAACATGTTCCATATCAGTACTTTGCACTGAGGAATGATGCTTACACGCTAGAAAATAATATGTAATAGCTACTGGTTTTGATTAAATTTTAAAGAGAAGCTACTATGAGGCTCTGATAACAAAAAAAAAAAGCTTTTTCTGACTGTTCTACAGTGTCAGGCAAAGTTTAAAAAAGCGTAAGAACCAAATGATAATAAGCATAAATAATGCACGAATTGTCCTTACTACATGAGAGCTAGGAAATCCATCACTAGTTCTTCCTCACACTTTAAAAGCAGAGGTTAAAAGCACACATGTAGGTTTGTAAGCTCAGCAGTTCACAAGATTAATTGTCAGAGGAGGAAGACACAGGCATTGCATCAAAGCCCACATAGTCCAGAATCCTAGGAACAAGCCCTGGAGGTGAGGGAAGGGAAACGGAGGACTGTGTGGAGGTTGCCCTCATAGGAAGCACAGCTAAATGCACAGCATCACAGGAGGATTATGAACAGGAAAGGCTGTGCTGGGGAGGGAGAAGGAAGAAGGTGGCAGGGGTCCACTACAGCACAGCACCTCTGGCAAGTCCTGCAGTACATTCCCTCTGCAGTACTACTTTCCTCCCTGCTCAGCCAAGCACCAAAGGAAAAGCTGCTCACTACCCAGCCTTTTATGCAACATCCCTGCATTGCTATTAGCAGCTCAATTAAAGTATCACAGCTACTTTAATTGTCAGAGTTGAGCTGGATTTCCTCTCCCTAACCACAGTGTTTGTGGTGCCTGACTGGGGGGTTCCTCCTTGCTGTGTAAACAAGGAGGAGCCAGCGAGGGCTGGTGGGGATGCTGGGAAAGTAAAAAGGGAAGAAGGTGAGGGGGAAAAAAAATATATATATATGTAAGGTAATCCAAGGATTCTTACATTTCCATGGCTTTTCAGATAGCCACTGGCATGTTGATATCATAGTGGGTGTATTTATTGTCTTGCTGCTGAACTACAGAAAGTGAAGAGCTCAGTCTGAGACTGTCACCCACCCTCACCAGCCCAAGAGCTGCATGTTTTTCTCAGGAGATGCTTACAGTCCGGAGTTGTCTCCCAGTAAGCAAACCAATCCGTGTCCCACCTTGCCTCTCAGGGCACCAGGGGCTCACCCATGAGAAGCCCTGTGCTCAGGGGCCAGGGCAGAGCCGCTCCGCAGCCCGGGCGGTGCTGGGCCTGTGCAAGGCTGGCCCAGCTGAGCTCACTGCTTCCTCCCTCGGCGTGTGGTTAGCTGATGAAGAGGGTGCGGTGGGGCTCAGAGCTACCAGCTGACATTTCATTACTGCTTACTCTTGGGTCATGCTTGTAAGCTTTTCCTTTGAATCACAAGAACTAGAAGCACACGCACACATTTTATCATGGAAGCTCTCCCTTCTGATGTAATCCCCTTAGCCCAAAAACCGGGGCGCTAGGTCCAAGTCTACAAAGTGCACGTCTTCTGCTAGCCCAGATAAGAAACTTTATCACCTGCTTAGACACCCTGACCCCCAGGCTTGTGCTAGTAAGACCTTAGTGTATGTACTGTGGCTGGCTCGACGCAGAGCTGGTGGAAGCAGCCCTGAAAAGCAGCATCTTTCTGACCTGACCCAGCTCAACCCAACTGCCATGGCCCCATCCTACTCCTACTCCCAGCTGTAGCTCTTCCGGGGTACACAAACCAGCACTGGTCTGAAAACTCCACATTTCAAGCACTTTCCCTGGGAAAAGCTAAGGCTTCAGCTACATTACTAAGTTTTACAGCCCTGGGAGAGGAAAATGTTTATTTTAAAGCAGATGATAGGGTGACAAATTAACTGGATGCAACAAGGGAGACAGAAGGTGGGCATTAGGAAGTCCTGCTCTAACTGGACAGATAGCACTGCAACTGGAGCAGATCACTGGAAGAAAACATGGAATTACAATCAGTTCTGGTTTTTTGAGAATAGTTTAGGTATATTTGACCCACTGTGAGACAGAGAATGAAGTGGTATTTCTTCATGATTATCTTCTGGGCTTTTATCAGCCACACTTACTCTCTCTTCTCAAAGTAGTGGGTTACAGACTGAATATTTAAGACAAGTGAAACTCAAAGTGCTAAATTACAGTGTTAAGAAATGCTTTTAGAATAAGCATGGGAACATCGTTCATGGGAACTTAAATAGGAATAACAAAAAACTCACATATTTGAAAGCAAAATCCAAACCCAGCATGAGGTAGGCAGTTATCTTTGTTACCTTTTCTGACAGATTATAGATATGTTTGTCTCCTGAATTTATTGTGAAATGTTACTGTGAGTTTCTTTACAGTTTATTTTCATTATTGACTTTGATAATAAATCACCTTATATTTCCTAAGGATAAAGAGAAGCTTTTTTCCCCCAGCTCTATGCTACTTTGACAGTGCCCAAATGAGAAGATAACTTAGAAACACGTGCATTCTTTGCACCCCTCTCATTACCCTGTTTATTTTAATAGAAGTTTACGGGCTTTCCTGATATTTTATCTGAGATGGTTCTGCTTACTCAGAACAGTCAGACAGCTGTCAGTTCTTGCTCTGTCAAGAGCATCAGCTGCTTTGTTTTGATTAAATACTTTGCTTTCCAGCCAGCAGAGAGACTTTCCACTTGGTCAAGGACAAAATTCCAGCCAAAGTTTAGAGGTTTTTTTCTTAAGCATGTGAACAATGAAAAACATCCTGCCAATAAGACTTGCTTTCCTCTTAGTGTGGGAGGTCACAGATTTGGTCTAATCATTTGGCCATTTTCCCTAGAATTTATAATGTTGATCACAGAGATTTGCTTCAGTCTCAAAGACTGGACTAAGGAGGAGAAGCAGACTCCTAAGCTAATCAGGCCATTAGTGCTGTCTACTATCCCAAGTCTGACATTTTAAAGAAGAAAAACTTATTATTCATAGGGCTATTATCTAGACAAAAGAGAACATTCAAATTATGGACTTACTATTTTATATAGCCACATCCTGTTGATTTTTAGAAAGTCACATTTCAGCCCAGCAGCTTTCTTGCTTCACTTGGCTCAGCTTGTGCTCTTTTTTATCTGATGGCATCTTACCATAATACCATTCTGTCATGAAGAACACAGGGGTAGCACTGGCTGAAATTAAAAAGGGACAACATACACCAGATACGTATCACAGAGTCGGTCGAAACTGTTGAGACTTCCAAGGTGGGAAAAGGTGTCTGGTATTTTTTTCCTAAGCCAGAACATCACAATCTTACCTGAGAAAGCCAGATCAGTAGTTAACAACAGCTAAACGTATTTGCAACCCGTCTTTCAAATTCTTTTGTAGATGTGGATGTTCCAGCCTTGCAGCTCTTGTGCATGTAAAACTGCATGTGACTGATTATCCCTTGCCTTTTCTGGGGATTTCTTCTCTGTTTTGGAGATTAAAATTATACCTAGTAATACTACAGGGTTATGGATTTACTCGCCACTCAATAACCATTGTAAGACACAGCTCACTCGGGCAGCTCTGAACTTTAGATGTCACCGGATGCCCAGCAGCTCAGGTGCTGACGGGTGTGAAGAGAGTCATTCTTGGTAAAACGAAGTATTTAGAGGATTTGGGGTTTCCTCTGGAGAAATTAGTTCTAAAGAAGATATGAAAGGGGGAAAAAAAGGTATAACAGAAAGGATGTGATGGCCTTGAGCAAGGGGTGTCATACAAATTAAAATCTATAGTTGAAAAAGAAAAAAATCAGTTGACAAACTGAGTATTGCACATGCCCCTCTGCCCATATATATATTTAAGGCCACCTTCAAGCACATACACATGACTGCCACGAGTCACAGCCCTGTGTGACCTGAGTGGTGACTGCGTTTTAATAACCTCCATGTTTTTTAAAGCATTGTAGAAATGAAAAGCTATCTATAAATGTTAAGTATGGAGAAAACTACCTTGTTTTGACTGAAACCAAGTCTATTACAGCCAAACTTTTTTCCTGCCTCATCACAAGACGTCTCATCACCAGTATCCCCAGCAGTATTCTCCATTATCACGATGACATCTGCTGGAGGGGATGGCATTGAACACAGATTTCTCTCTCCAAGAGTTAACACTTCTAACATCAACTGGGTTGGTGCAAATCCACACACTGAGAACTACTAAAGGATTAAAATGTGTGGAAAGCACACACGTTCTAGATATTTTAAATTGTAACTCCCTCCAAAAGCCATGATAAAAAAAGAGTAGAGAAAGTGATTCAAACCTCATCTACTATGTGTAAATAAAAATGGCCCAGCCAGATCTTTAAATAATTAAATGAAAAGGAAATAAACTTGTTAAATATCTCATGATAGTTACAAATTAGCATTACCTTAGCATTACCTTAGCAAATTAGCATTACACAATAATAATACTTATTATTGTGGCACACCAAAGAAAAGTAAATCTGAAACATAGTTTTGTTAAAACAAGTGACATATTAGAAGGCAGTTATGCAAAATGTTATAAATTTAAAATACATGCAATGCTTTACAGGTGGGGTTTTTACCTTGTTCCACAATAAAAATACCGTATGTTTACAGGAAAAAATGGTGCATATTCTTGCTACATTTTCACTATATATTTGCAAATGCAAATAGAACTTCCCAATAATTGAAGAACTGAGAATGAATATGTTTTCTGAAGCATCACATACAATTTGTTTTGTTAGAAATGAGTTTCTGCAATTTGTTCAAATGAAACTGGAGCCGGCAAGCCTTCAAGGTGCTGTCTCAGATTAAAATTTTGCAGGGAAGGGCATTTGTTTTCCTTTAAGACCATTCATCCCTGCTAGGATATGGCCACACCTGGGCAACCTCCTCCTATCCTGAGGAGGTCCACTGCCCGCAGGAGGGATGGCACATGCCAAGTCTATCTATTGCTCTCTTGTTCACTCTGTTCAGTCCCTTTTAATGGACAGGAGGAAAGAATAATGCTGTGGGGCAAGTGCTGTGTGCTAGCAGGCGGTATTGGCAGGCTGAATCTTTGTCTGGGATGGAGAAGGTGCGGGTTGATTCTGGCTGTTGCTTCTGAGAAAGTTTATAGAAGAATTTCCTGGGAAAGAAGTACACGCACTAGGACAGATTCTGCCGTGAAACCAAACCAAACAAACCCAGTCCTGGTCAAATAAACTTGCAGCCTAACACTGCACAAACCCAGACTCACCAGAAGACCTAACAAAAAAGGCTTTAACAAGAGAAGGTGGTTTGCCTCCTGGAGTCCTCCTTTCCTCCTAGTGCAGGAAGAGAAACAATGACTGGTGCCTGCGGATGAGGAGATGGTCTGAAATTAATGACTTCTTCAGAAAAATCACAGGATGCAAAGCCAGAGTGTTTTTCCACACGAAGGAAATTCACAGCAATAATGGGAAGAGCTGAGGAGAGGAGAACATGAAGGAACTCTATGATTCTATGAGTTGTTGAAGTTGGCATCAGTGGTGAGAGAAATGTGGTGGAAAGCACGAGGAGAAGAAATGAGACAGTTGAGGCAGGCTAACATGGGTATCATGGTGAGCTTTGATGGTGAGGCCCTGGATAGGCAACAGGCAAAGATACACTGGAGGATTCAAAGTGCAAAATTAGCTCTCGCTGCTGACAGCAATGGGAGATAACTGGAAAGAAGCAATGGCTGTGGCTGGGAGGCCAACCAGGAAGAGTACCCTGTACAACATTGCTGAGCCTAGGAATGGATAGGAAGCCTGATGTGCCCTTTGTCAAACTTCCCGAGCATGCCTGTCCTGGATTTCAAGTTGTCTAGAAATCAAAAGAGCACTGGCAAAGTAATTTGGCAGCAGATGGCTGCTGCTAAAAGCAGTCATCTACTGCCCGAGGTATTAGGGTTGGCAGACTAGAAACATGTTGTCAATGCTTGGCAGTTTAGAAAAGTGCTGAAAGGTTCTAGTCACACGGCTGAGAGAAAACCACCACATCCCCAGTAAATAGTGTACCGCTATTAAAAAGAAAAAAAATATGTCTGAAAAGGATTTTACAAAAGGCTTCTTCAAACAACTCCACTTAGCCAACAATTAAGCTAAATTACACTTTAAGGAAATACTAGTGCCTTCCCTTTGAAGGACATCCCACACACAGCTGGAGTAGTAGTTGCAAGAACTACTAGTACGTGCAACTATTATGTACCTCCACACATAAAAAACTACCCTTAGGAGGATTATATGTATCAAAAAGGAGGAGACAGAAAAAGGTAAAGTCACAGATCTGGAATAGAAAGAAAACATGAAAGGAAGAATGTATTCCCATTTTTTTGTTTTAAATGGGAGAAAGCTGCTTATTAGCATTCTTATACTCGAAAAACACCTCTGACCTCAGTCTGAGCAGGTTTCTTCCCACATCCCAAGGCTCTAGCTATCACCTTTTTCGTGTGTGTGATGAAATACCATGTTGCTTCTGCTTTCAGCTGGGGCCCTGTCTGCACTTTCCAGACTATTAATTATGCCTTCCCCAGTCTTTCATACAAAACCGTATTTCTGTTTTCTCTAGCATCAATGACAGAGGTAATGAATGACCAGCTTAAATCCTATTTTATGTTTCTTAAATATGAAATATAAAGCACATACCTAAACCCATAAAACCGTCCACACATACAACTGCTAGGCTGGCCACCCTCCTGGTCTAGGAAGGCTGGATGTATTTAAACTCTCTTCTCAATCTCTCTCCTTCTGTCAGTTTGTCCCCACAGGGAGCTTCTGAAAGGTGATCTTCCTCTCCTGTGTCTTCTGGAAGGGTTTATAAGTGTTTTGACTCCTTTTGATCTCCAAGGTCTCAGACTGAAATTTGTTTCTCCTTGGAGACCACATGTAATGCCCCTGAATCTGCTAGTTTCACTCATTATCTTTTCAATGTGAGCTTGTCTGTTCTTGAGTGGGAACAATTACATGTTCTTTGTTTGCTCTTCCCACAGCCTCAGGCTAAGCTAGATGAAGATGGGACACTCAGAATTCATCCTGTACATACAGTGTTTTCCCTTGGCGATCCAGACATGTATCTTTCCTCAAATTGTTGCATCTCAGTGGTAAGAATTTTCTTACACCTCCTCATTTCTGTCAGTTGGCCATTGTAAGCATCCCAAACCACTGTCATTCACACTGCTTGGGTCAAAGAGCAGCCTAAACATGACTCTGCACAAAGAGCATCCTCAATACACCCTGAACCTTTATGCTGTATTATGCTTATGTCAGCCTTAGGAAGTCCACCGTAGTAATCTGTAAATACGTCATGGTGTAACCTAAATGAAGATTAAAACTGTGAACATTCTTACACCATCAGAATTTCCTACTTACACAAATGTCGATACAGAAACTCATTTTGACTAAATGAAAAGAAACAATACTTTTTTTCCCCCAGAGAGATCCTGTTTACTTATCTACCATTTCAACGCAGAGAATGCAAACTCCCGAGGCAGACGCAACTTCAGTGGGAAGAATTGGAGTGCAACCCCCATGCAGCTGCCCTCATGAGTGAACAGGATCAGCGCAATCTAATCTAATGTAGACATAGTCTAGCAGAAGGAATTTCTTGTACCAAAGGTCAAACAACTGGCTCCACCGAACTTCAGGCCCAGCAGCACTGGTCTGGAAGCTGGTGCAGAAGCCACTGGACATCAGTATGACCTCCCAGAACTTTCTGATTTCCATTTAGAGTTTTCTTTCTTCTTAGAACAGAAAAAAAATAAGTCCTTGCAATCAGCAGTGACTGTTCTTAAGCTTGAACTTCTGCGGTGCTGCTTCTCTGCTTTACTTGGAGCTGTGTAACTCAAGGCCTGTGTCAATGAGACTGACGTTTTAGACACTTGGCAAGATCAAGCCAGAGTGGACTGCATCTTGTAAGATTAAGACTATTCTGAGCAGCCGTTTGAACGTTGCAGTCATGCTTCTTGCTGGCCACGGAGGGCCTGCACCTCCCTAGTACGCTTCACAGGTCCTGCATTGTGGGATATTGTCGCGGTGTTTCTCAGGCCCTTCAGATACAAAGCTTTATTTCACCTTTAACAATCTCACACATTTTCAAGATGTAGTTAGTTCATCCGGCCAGACTCTAACGTGGTTCGTAAGGTAGAGCGCTGCAAGAATCACTTATGTGGCATGAGCAGCTGCTTGACAGCACACATCAGCGCTACACAGGACAGGGAAAACATACCCGTCTAAAGAAATCTTCAGGCGAATTGTAGATAGATAGAATGCAATTGTTCCACTGAAGTTCATTTGAAAAACCACCCCGAGCTGGACTCGCTGTTTTACTAAGTGGTTACAGCTCTGCTGACATCAGTGGATTTGCAGCTGTTCACACAACATGAATTTCGCCTTGGATCTAACAACCTTATTGTGGGGGGGGGGGGGTGGAGAGAGAAGGGTTCTTTGTTTCAGATAGAATTGGGTCGGTGACTGTGTCACAGCCCCACTCACTGCCCAGTGGAAACCAGTAAAGCCCCTATTATATCCCAGTTGCACATGTATTACTGGGGAGATATTGGCACATTGCCACGACTGAAGGCGTGAGATATCTTAGGTCAGTGTGTAGCAGCCACTGTCCGACCTTTAGATACTCAGAAAGACTTTCATTAATTTGTTTGAATTTCAGATTATTTTCTAAAGGGATAATACGATACGCTATTGAAAGCAGCCATACTCTTCCCAGCATCCTTGCAACACCTACGCACGTAGCACAGTTTGGACTTGCATCCAGACAGATCTACTGCACCCGGTAACCTCCCACCCAGTGTGTCTTTCAGCCTTCTCTTGGTCACCTCCTCTGTCACCCCCCTGTCTGTGTGCCAGGGATCCAATCTGATATGGCCTAGCTACATAACCTTGTCTCACACTGCTGAGAGAATTGCTAGGTTGGGACCGAAAGGTGTGAGAAAGTCCAGGCAAAATAAGGGAAGAGACAATTACAGAGGTAGGATTGTTGAACAGGGGTAGTTAAGAGATCCAAGAGGAAGAGCGCTGAAAAGGAAAGGCATAAAATATTACAGGTTGGGAAATAGGCAGATACCATTGTCACTGGAGGACTCGATGAAAGATGGCAATCCAGGAGCCCTCATGATCTGCTCCAGAAAGCAGTTACTATAGACTGCGGAACAGCTTCCTTTAATCATCATGCATCGTTTCTTTCAAAACCAGCTTCTTCCTGCCCACAAAACAAATATACAGTCAAATCAACGTGACAAATACACCAGTGTCATTCCAAATGATTCCTCAAAGCTAGTTACTCCCAACAGCGCACACGTTACTAACACCAAGGATCACTACTCCTTCAGCAGCCGTTCAGTGTCCAGGCTGCTCCCAGGCTCCCAAGATTTCCCATCCCTGTGCTGTAAAAAAATCCAAAATACTCAGCCCGGTGAGTGACTGGGGAGAGAAGAGTTAGAGGGCCTATGTATTGCATTTTCTTCAAGTAAATGTCAAAATGACAGAGCTTGTCTGTGTAGTCCCCTTACTTTGCTAACTTACCAGTGTTTTCTGGGTTTCCGTCCACAGCCCTTATTATTCACCCGAGGTCCTGTGAATGCTCTGGAGAGCGGGTAAAGTTCAGCTTGTCATTTGTTCTTGTGCTAGCTCCATATGGCACACACATGCCATTCCAGGAATGAAGAGAGCAACAGGATCTGTTCTGTATGGAATGGCAGCAATAACAGGAAAGTATTACAGCCAAGCAGGGGGCCCACTGGCTAGACGTATGGATTCCATATTCCCTGGATTTCATGCATGAGGTCATGCAAAGCGATTCTGCTCCTCCTAATAAGTTGGACCATTTGCTTATAATTTTTGAGGCTCTATCCTTCACCAGCAACAAGCAGGCTCTAACATGTACTTACCTCTTCTCAAACCCTTCTCTCCTTCCATTAGTTCTCCCATAGCTGTCAGCAGGAGAACTAAAAACTAGATCCAAGGGGTTGAGCAACAGCCAGCAGTAAGCCCGAGTATGGCTGGAAATTTTTAAAAATCTACTCTATAATGGTATTTTCATAATACAGAAAGGTACACAGGAAAAAACAATCCACACAAGTTTATGAGTGCTGCTGTGTTACCCACCAAAATCCATAGTGGGTTCTCCATCCACCCTGAGGTTCCCACAAGAATTAACCCTCAGAGAGTATCTTTTACATTCAGACATTCAAAGAAGTGTTTAACGAGGAGTACAAGTAGGGTATCTTTTACATTCAAACAAGTGTTTAATGAGGAGTAAAAGTTTTACGAGTCTTAAATGATCACAGGCTCATACTTCTTTTCTTAACATAATCCAGAACAAACTGTCACTGAAATGGCATTTTAATTTTCATGTGATGTTATTCTAACTTTTAACACCGACAACTCAACATTAATTCTTACTGTCATTAAAAAAACCCAGACTGCTTCTAAAGCCATTGGGAAATTATGTGAGTAACATAATACTATTTATAATTGCATATTTTAGCTGGATATACATGACTTTGTTCCAAAGGAGGTGCCTCAACTGCACATCTCTTGAGGATGACTCACACATTGTCTCCTTGAAGGCATCCCATTCCAGGCAGCCTTTGGAATGGAAAAATATGATTTGTTTAAAAATGTATATATAGAACTATCATCACGTGTATCAGCGAGGCGTAGAGGCTGCGAGTTCCTTTGAATGATGATAGAATCCAACATCACTGTGAAGACAGTTCCGCTGTTTCCTAGTTTGCTGCTACAAAAATCTAAAATTATTCTACATGAGGGCAATCCTTTCTTCCCCTCTTTTGGTCTTTGAACAAGAAGCAATTCATTGGCTTATTCAAGCAGAAGGGTCTCAGGAATATCCCTTGTTCACCCCACAAAATCAGCAAAAAGCTGTTAATTGGAACTGCTCATACCAACTCTTTCTGTTGATGAAACCTAACGTCTGTGAGCCTTCGTTGGTAGGTGAGATGGCATAAACTTTGCTCAACTGTTATTGTTACACTCCTTTTCTGAACCTCAGTTTAGCTGTGGGTTAAAGCTCACAGAGACAAAGGTAATTCAGATAAACTCAGTCCCTGGCTCCACTGTTCCCACGTTGTCCTATATATTCCGTCTTAAAAATAAAGAAATTTAAAGCTACTAAGTTACAAATTCCTTTTGAAAATAGTCACATTCAAAGAGTTGGAAAAGAGATTTTTACTGGAAGGTCAGATAATGTTTATTGTTTGGCTGAAAATAAATCTCTGAACTGCTGAAACCTTTAGTTGTGGAGGGACCAACACTGTCCATAACACAAGGTGTCAGCTTTACCCATTGGTTTGGACTTCCGCACAAACAGCTCTAATACTCCTGGGCCCGGTGTCCAGTTCGGAAGCTAACCTACTGTGATCTTCAATCAGTTCAGACACTTAAACACATACTGCCTGAATTCCCCTACTTAGCAAGTGGATTTATTAGCACCAAGAGCCATCCCAAATAGGAGCGGTTTAGGTGCAACTAATCCTTTTTCTGCTAGGTGTCTCCCAAGAAAAGACTAGTGCTCAAGAGGAGGAGGCGACCCATGCGGGGCCTCCGGTTGCTAGAACGTGCCAAAGGGCAGAATGTGCTGGAAGAAGACAGTCAATATCCTATTGTATGTTGTCACTTTAAGGTTATGGTATTTCAGACTCACTGAAAGGGATGTCTGTTTAAGTCTTTATCAAGTTGGTGGTCACCAGCTTTAAGCAATAAAATGAAGGGTACTTTCTCTTTTGCAATTCATCCCCTCGTGACTTTGTAATTTTTAATCCTATGGTTATGATGAACTTGCTACAAAATCTCCCTTGCTAGGGCTCCTTGCTTTTTCCTCTCACAGGCAAGGAAGCCCAGGGCTGTTGCAGTATCCAGCAGCTCCACAGCAGGTTCAGGCTCTGCTGGCCCAGCCTCGGGCAAGCTCCCGCAGGTCAGCTCTGGAAGGCAGCAGCCAATGCTACTGGCAGCCGACAAAGCCAACCCCAAATCCATATACTTCAGAGAGAGGCTCGCTACATTCAGCTGCTCTACTGCTATGGTCCTACAACCCGTGCTATCGCAGTTACTGAACCGGCTTGAAGACACATCAAATATTATTTTTTCCTTAAGGAAGTAGCAGAGAAGTGGGTTGGATTAGCAGTATTGTAGACAGACTAAATATTTATCGTTCTTCAGAGCGTAAAAGCTAAATGAAGGAAGAGGTCTGGAATTAGTTCCAAACATTACCAGAACCCATGAGATGTAGTCAGCCTACGGCAGATGTTAATGACTGTGTGACGCCTCCTGCAGCAGAATTAACTTCATCCCACCCACTGGCCGGGGTCAGCCAAAGAGGGATCCAGGGAGTCCTCTGCTTTCCTTGTCTTGTTTGCTTGATCTGTTCCCACAAGGAGATTGTTTTCGGAGTATTTACATGCGTTTGTCACAGTTGCCTCCTTCGGCTGGCTCTGGCAATAAATCATTCCACAATTAGCTAAACCGAAAAGTGCCGTGGTGAAAAGGACTGCTGCCTGACAAAAGGCACGTCCCAACCCAGGCTGCCAGGACAAGCTGCACTCTCTCCTTAACCCATCCCCTCCCAAGCCTCAGCACTGAAATACAGCCCAGCTGTATTACAACAGTGCAATTAAATAGTATGGAATCCGGCCCCGGAGACTGCAGGAAGTACACTTTCAAAACCAAAAACATAAGGTGTTCTCTCGCTGGAGGAACTTCCCTCATCCAAACATCAGGCCCTGAGCACACGGGCAGGCTGCAGCGCCCTTCGCACCCTCGCCCAGGACCCCTGCCCGCTGCCTGGGGGCTGCAGCTCCTCGTCACCTCACCCCCTCTGATGACCACTGCACCATCGGCAGGTCCTGGCCCTGCTCGGATGTGAGGGACAGTGCCCTACTCGCGAGGGCAGTGCCGGGCTGGGGTCTCCCCGGCAGCTGGCTCCCTCCTGGTGCAGCTCCCCTCTTCTTGCTCCCCAACACAAATGTGCTGCTTCCAGATAAGTATTCCTGCTTGGGTGAACGAGCAGTGAGAATTCCACAGTACACCCAGCAGTTATTCCGCTTTGCCACTTGGGGCTTCACTTGTAAATTATTTCATGATCCAGGTTTTCAAAGGAGAGCTTAATCTTTAATGCAAAAAGTAAGCCAAAAAAACCCCAAACTTACATCATGAATAAGCAAATGAAGTATAAATCCATTTCAGTCTCTCTTCCCTCTGCCTTTAAAGCTTTAGTGCAACTGACACATCTATCAGAACAGACAATTTGGGATACCAGGGGATGCTGTAAGCCACAGTTCGCAGCATGGTAGGAAAACGAGAGTCTCCCCTCCATCAGCTCTGAAGGCACAAGACTAAAACTTGAGAGGAACAATTCCACTAAGAAAAAAGAAATCAAGCCATGTGAAAAGGGTACTTGGACTCTAGAAACAAGCAGTGAGAAAGCCTTAATTCAAGACCTTAAAACAACACTCCAAGCCAAGAAATTAGAAGGACCTCCAGTAAACTGTGCAGGAGGGAGTATCCTGGAAATACTTCAAACATCAGGAAACTGTTCAGATGAAATTCTCCTCGTGTTCTGGCACAGCTCAAAGGGATTGACAAAAGGTGGGACAAGGAGTCCTTGCTCAGAAGAGGCCGCTGGCACCCAGTAAGAGCATGCTGCTGAGAAGACCAGCAACAGTTAAAAATGTGCTAGTCAAAAGCAGAATATTCATTTCAGGAAGTCTGAGTTCTCCCACTGCTCTTGGAAGTACAAGGAAATGAACATTTGATCTCCTTAACACATACAGTAAGGCACCCTGGCGAACGTGGTGATAAGCCCATTTTCTCCTTGAAGTTTATGCCTCCCGTGAGCATCAATGCTATAGCTCGTCCTGGTGCTCCTTCTGGCATAACACAGTTAAAATTACTGTATGTAGCTGTATGGCAAAAAAAAAAAAAAAAGGACTGGTCTGGTATAAATGAAGAACAGCCTTGAGTTTTTTTAAAAAAAATAAAAAAATCTGGGATAAGTTAAGATGAAAAGAATCAGA
This sequence comes from Eurypyga helias, assembly GCF_000690775.1. Classification (NCBI taxonomy): domain Eukaryota; kingdom Metazoa; phylum Chordata; class Aves; order Eurypygiformes; family Eurypygidae; genus Eurypyga; species Eurypyga helias. The sequence goes on along the minus strand of NW_010251464.1, from coordinate 3,790 downwards.
AACGTTACAATTTGGAAAGTGTTTTGCAACTTGGTGAGATAACATACCGGAGACCCACAGGCAGACTTCAAAAATTCAAACCTGCTGACAACCACTGTTTTAACATTATCCTCAACCAGGTATCTATTTTCATCTTTGTTGTCATATTTCCACCAACCCAGTAGTGTCTGACCAGAGGGCTTGTCATTATCTTCTTGCTCTCCGCTGTGGCACATTGGCTCGTCTGTCTCTAACCCTCCGAGCACGACCCGGTCACAAACTCAAGAGAAGAACTAGTGTTACGAGCAGTGCCAGACACACATGATTAAGGCCTCCTCTGGGCCATCTTTCATGCCGAATGCGCCCGCTCCTCCCCAGTCAGTATACACAAAGCCTGTTACCGACCCCAAGCCACGGGTTTCTGTTGGATTTCATTGCTTCACCCGGGTGCCGGCTGCACTCGTGTCAGCAGCGCTCACTCATCCACGCTGGCATAAGTAGAGGGTACGCAACTGGCCACTGGAGCCGACACAAGGCATTTGAGTCTTTCGCCCCAGTACTGCCAGAAATAGGATTGCAGTAAGTGTCACAATAGCATTAAATCTTTCAGAGAGGATCACCAAGCTTTTTGAAGGGAGGTGGCTTGGTGTGGGAAGGAGGGATTTCCCCGATCTCCCTGGGAAGAGGGAGCAAATGCTTTCGTAGCAAATGCTGCACTGCAAGTCGGCATGAGATGTTCTCCACATCCAGCACAACCCTCCTCTTCTCTCTCATGTTCCTACTAGGACCCACAACTCTCCTCAGCTTCCCCATCTTCCCAAACACGCACATGTTGCCCACAAAAGACAGAGCACTGCTGGCGAGAGGATGGGAAAGAAGGGAGAGGCCTAGTGAGCTGTGTTCCTTCATCTGAATGAAGAAGAGGCAGAGGGAGATGGGTGAGTAGACGCAGGCCCAAGAGAACACAACTCAAAACTGGAATGACAGATGTATCCATCTTGTGGCAGCAGTTTCCACACCGAGTCCATTGTGACATAATGAGATACCACAAACGTTCAGAATTTCCACTTTTTGTCTCACTTGGTCAATCGGAAGAAACAGACAGGTGAACCGTTACCATTTATAGACAGTATAAAACAAATCATTAATGTCAAGGGAAATGAATCTCACCCCAATGGCAAAGTAACTAGGGAGCATTCCTCCTGCCCAAAGAAGGACACGCAGCCCTGAGAGGAAAGGATGATGTAAATATTCTAATTTTCATACCCAGGCTAGCACAAAGAGCTGAACATGCCCAGTACCCTGTGCCTTTCTGAATCTGTACTGCAGAGCCCGGCCTTGCTAATCTTCTACACTGGAGCATGATACGCTTGTTACTTCAGCTTCCTGCTGGAAGCATCTCTACCACACTATGGATTAGAGATTATTGGATTAAGCAAACAATGTTCACTAAAACATTTCAGGATATCCAGCTGTCCTGCACCAGCCTGTTTAGCAGCATTAGTTGATGGCTCAAAATGTAATTTGATACACTTTGGAAACCACAGTGGATAGGATATTGTTTGTGCCAGGCCAATGGTTTCCCTGTCAAACCCAGAAATAAAATGAGCTTTAGAGAAGAGGATAATCCTTTTCTATTTTTAATTTTAGCCTCAGTTTGTGAATCAAGGGATAAAACAGCATTAAACTGTTAATGTTTGAAAAGTGCTTTTAAAGTAACAGCGTGTTTAGAAGAGACACAGCACATTATGATGCTGTCATTTGTATTAAATGTTACAAACTGCCTATTCATTTAAATGACTGAGCATTTAATTGCTCAGATTTCACAAGGAGCTGACTCTTCTTTCCAATCCTCACCTGAAAATCCTAAATAAGAGATTTTTGTCCCTAAGATTACAGTGTTTTCTGCTACCCTCCACGATTCTGGTATCTTGGACTTGAAATCTAGGACCTCTGTATGTGTGGGGTTTTTTTTTATCTTGACATGTTCTTCCTGTGTGGCTTTCTTTAATTACACATGGCAGTGCAAGTTTGCACAAATATGTGTACACACACATAAATGGTAGCTGGTTTTCATCATAAAGGAATATATAATCTTAGCTAAAATGATGTTTAATCTTAAGAGCATTTAAATTTAAAGTATATCTAGAACTCTCTTACCTAGCATGCCAGCTCCTTGTTGGTGAGGCAACTGCTCCCACCTGCCTTGGTTATCATGCTCTGCTCCTGTCTCAGCATCCCTTCCGGAACAGCCAGCCCTCACTGCTCCCTCACAAGCTGTTCATCTCGTACTGTGGCCTGAAGTAATGAAAATGTCGTGAAAGAAACTGGTCTTGCGGTATGTTGCCTGGTGCAGAGTACTGAGGTGCCTTGCATCACAGGTTACCCTCAACTTGAAATGCCACTGAGGCTGCTCACAGGAGTTGGTACGGCTGACCCCCCATTTAAGCCCAATCTGCATATGGACATCACATTAGCTGCCTGCCTGTGTTACAGGCACCTCCCTGGGCATCTCCTCTAATGCTATGACTAATGCTATAGGACCGTGCTACTAATGCTACTACGCTGTATGACTAATACTTTATACTAATGCTAATCATTAGGTCAAGTAACCCTGCCCACCCCAGGGACAGCGCAGTATGAAGGAGGGCAAGACCTGAGCGGTGTCAGTGTACTGAAGTGCTCATGTGGTGTCTATCAGCGTAACGGGAGCCAGCAGTAAAGTCTCGGCTCAAAAGCAGCTCCCCAGGGAAAGGAGGGGGAGACCCCTGCTTTTAGCTGTCCACACCACAGCTCTTATCAGCAAAGGAGCCAACCTGGGACTCCACAAGCTGAACTCTGTAAGTTGGCCAACCGAGCTCCCAGAACAGGGGAATGCACTCAGAGCCCAACTCCGCTATTTTTGCGTATCCCACGCATAAAGCAGGCATCTTATGACTGCTTTCGACCTGAAATTAAAACCCGACAGGTAAAATCTTTACACCATGAAATCTAAGTCAGACAGATGTACATTCCCAGTTCTCTCAGGCTATTACTGTGGCAAGACGGGTGAAGATTTCTTGGTTTTATGTAAGTCAAGCGACAGCTGTGACAGTCTATTTCAATGAAATAAAGGATAAATGCGTTAAAATTCTTATTATTTCCATGGATTAAGAAGTGTTGGATGGCAGAACAAGAAGATACCAGTGAGCACAGAGTGCATCTTATTAAAGCTTACCCGAAGGTAAGTGGTAACAGGAAGAAAAATGCTCGTTCCTTCCATTAAGGAAACAAAGCCTGGCTGTATCCCGTACACCAACCCCTCTCCCCTCAAGTCATGACATTAAGCTGTTCCGCACCTTGTTATTTCTGGACTTAAAATCCGAAACATCATACAAACACGCCAACAGCGGATCTACACCAAAGTGCAGTTTTGGCTGTCACAACCCTATTCAAAACACAGGGCACCAAATGTTTCACCCAACGCATTATTTCTGGCAGAAGGGTGGAAGCAGCCTCCAAGAGAGGGAAGAGGTCCCAGAGAAGCTGTGGATGCCCCATCCCTGGAAGTGTTCAAGGCCAGGCTGGATGAGGCTTTGAGCAACCTGGTCTAGTGGAAGGTGTCCCTGCCCATGGCAGGGGGTTGGAACTAGATGGTCTTTAAGGTCCCTTCCAACCCAAACCAGTCGGTGATTCTATGGTTCTATGAGGTCGCCTTCTGGCGGGAGCACCGTCAGGGCGCAGCCCGCATGCGCACTCCTGCACCCGCCACGTGACGCCCCCGCGCCCCTCCGCCCTTTGTTTACCCCGCGTGAGGGCCGCGCGCCGGCTG
>NW_010251463.1:2305-2605 GCF_000690775.1 Eurypyga helias | reverse complement strand
ATCTTTTGGAAAAGGTAAACAGCGTATTTTAGGTCTGTCTGGCAGGACACGGGGAGCAAAGCATCGGGGGGCCATGAAGCGGCCAACTCATCACATCAGTGACCCCAGAGGTCGGGGGTCCCAGGTGTGAGGGGGGCAGAGCCTCCCCCAAGCCTTGAGCACCTCCAATTTCCCTGGGCTCGCTGCAGCCTAGGGGGCTGCAAGCCCCCAGTTACCTCCCAGGGAAGTGGGAGTTTTCACCACACTCTGCTTTTGCCCAGGCAAATGCCACCGACCTGCAACACCCCTTACGCAACCCCA
>NW_010251463.1:1307-2249 GCF_000690775.1 Eurypyga helias | reverse complement strand
TGGAAAAATAAAATAAAAGAAAAAGACCTTTTCTCCCCCACCCTGGACAGTTGCAAGTAAAGCAAAGGACAGAAGAGATAATTAAAATATAAAAGTGCAAATAAATCAGTCGGTCGAGACACTGTGCAAGGTAACCCGCACTCGGGCTGGTATACGGGGGGTGGAATTGGGGCTGAAGTGAACTAAGCCATAACATTTTGAGTAAAACTGCACCAGGAGAGAAAACGAGCTTAAAAAATTCACGGTTTACATCTGATGCGAGTAACCACAGCGAGTTTTTAAAAGCAGTATTTTGACGTAGCTTTAAAGGCTCTGTCAGGAATGATAAAAGTTTTGAAGCAGAAAGAAAAAAAAAGATAAAAGCAATTGAATTATCTGTTAGGTTTTTTTGTTCTTAAGGAGTTTAGGGGTTTAGTAGCTTTAAAAAAATATCTCTTGGATGTTTCAAAGAAGGGGATTCATTTTTGAAAGGGCAGCCATATGGAGACAATATTGGGTTTAAGTACATGAGAATGTTTTGAAAGGACTTCTCCCTGCAACAATATTTAAAAACCGTTAAAAAAAAAAAAAAAAGAGGAGAAAAAAGGCAATTCGCCTTTAAATGCAGAGGAAAATTGGGAGTGGAAAGGCGGGGGGGTGGGGGGGGAGGATGATCTCCCCTGCTAGCGGTGGGTAATATATACATATACGTATATATAATTTAAAAGGACAAAAAGCGAAGGGACTGCAGGTCCGCACCTCTGGAGCTAAGGATCACGTACAGAAACGGCCCGTGCCCCCCTCCCTTCCCTTCTCCCACCGCACACCAGCCAGGCGCCTGGCACTGAGGGACGGAGCGGCGAAGGAAAACCGCTACCAGCGCGGAAAGTGCGCGGGGCCGAGGGAGCTGCGGAAGCCGCTGCCCCGGGCCCGGGCAGCGCCCGCGGGGGCTGGGGTGCAGCT
>NW_010251463.1:1074-1287 GCF_000690775.1 Eurypyga helias | reverse complement strand
TTGTCGCTTCCCCTCCGCCTCGTTTGTTGGTTTTTTTTTTTTCCTTCCTTCCCTGGACTGTTGTGGGTTTGGGTTTTTTTTCCCTTGCTGCAGCTTGGGAAGTGCCGGTGATCCATTTTTTAATCGATTTCCCTCCAGCTTGGAGCTATTATTCCCCCTCAGCTGGCAAAGTTAGGAGGAGGGAGTGAAAAAAAAAAATAATAAAGCATTTTT
>NW_010251463.1:0-992 GCF_000690775.1 Eurypyga helias | reverse complement strand
AAAATTAATGAGATATAAAAACAATAATTAAAGAAAAAGGCAGGGGGGGTGGCATCAAAAAAAAAAAAAAATCCCCAACGACTGAGACCCATTGGCCATCCGTGGCTTCTAATTTTTTTTCCCCTTTAAAGAGCTTCTGAGAAGAAATGGAGCTTGACAGAACCAGGCCGCGGTGGCTGTATGAAAAATGCATCTTGCCTTGCTGAAGTACCACCGAGTGGGTTTGCGAGAGGGGGAAAAAATAATAAAAAGGGGAAAAGAGACAAAAAAAAAAATAACCCACCCTCTGCTTTTGTTCCGGCTTCCCCCGGGTCCCCCCTCCCACACACCGCCGCGGGAGCCCTGGGGAGAGCAGCTCCCCCTCCCTTCCCCTGCACCCCACGTCTCCCGAGGCCTCGCAGCTCCTCGGCAAAGACAATTTGTGTCTAACAATGCCCCCAGCCAGCCACTTTCTCTCTCCCTCGGTCACACACGCACACACAGATTACAGACACCGACGGACATACATGGCAATGGAAGAGCTGTTACCTTGCTTGTTGAATTCCATGCAATCAATGCATCTCCATATTTACAATGTACATGTGTATTTTCCCCCTTTGCAATGGAAATTATAATGGGATCAGGCTTCTCGTGTGCATATTTCCTTTTATTTATTTATTTGCGGATCAGCATGTGAAAACCCAGCCCGGAAAAAAAAAATCTATCCAATGCAAGCCTGCTTGCCTGCTTCTCTCTCTCTCTCTCCCTCTCCCCTCTGCTCTCTCCAAACACTTCCAGGTTGTCAGACGCACTAGAAAGGATCCTGAGACCAAGATAAAGCCCCCACCCCCACCCCTTTTTCAGCCTGATCTGGAAGATAGAGTTTTCTTCACCCCGCTCTTTCTAGACCCCACCTAAAAAATAATAATAGAAAAATAATGATGGTAATTTAAAAAAGAGGGGGAGGACGAAAGAGAGGAAAAAGAAAACAGCACCCCCTTGGGAAAAAAAAA
>NW_010251462.1:652-1512 GCF_000690775.1 Eurypyga helias | reverse complement strand
GTCCCCACGTCCCCAGCCCTGTCCCCTCCGTCCCTGTGTCCTCAACTGTCCCATCTCCAGCCACTTCCCTCTGTCCCCTTGTCCCCAGCTCTCTTCCCCGGCACTGCCGAATGTCCCCAGCTGTCCCCTCTCTGTCCCTGTCCCCCACCGCTTCGCTGTGTCCCCACGTCCCCAGCCCTGTCCCATCACTTCCCCGTGTTCCCTCTGTCCCCGTCTTTCCAGTTGCGTCTCCTGTCACTTCCCAATGTCCCTCGTGTCCCCAGTCCTGTCCCCTGTCACGTCCCCTGTCCCCCAGCCCTGTCCACCATGTCCCCAGCCCTGTCCCCATCACGTCCCTGGGTCCCCAGCCCTGTCCCCCAGCTCTGTCCCCTGTCACATCCTCGTGTCCCCCAGCTCTGTCCCCATGTCCCCCACCCTGTCCCCAGCCCTGTTTCCGGGTCCCCAGCCCTGTCCTCTGCCACGTCTCCCGGTCCCCAGCCCTGTCCCTATCACATCTCTGTGTCCCCGTCACACCCCCCTGTCCCCACCCTGTCCTCGTGTCCCCAACCCTGTCACTGTCATGTCTCCGTGTCCCCAGCCCTGTCCCTGTGTCCCCAGCCGTGTCCCCTGTCACATCCCCAGGTCCCCAGCCCTGTTCCCTGTCACATCCCGTGTCCCTGTGTCCCCAGCTGTGTCCCTGTCACGCCCCCCTGTCCCCATCACATCTCTGTGTCCCCATCATGTCTCTCTGTCCCCAACCCTGTCCCCATCACATTTCTGTGTCCCCCGTCACGTCCCCAGGTCCCCAGCCCTGTCCCCATCGCATCTTCATGTCCCCATCATGTCCCCCTGTCCCCAGCCCTCCCCCCCGTCACCTCCCC
>NW_010251462.1:0-227 GCF_000690775.1 Eurypyga helias | reverse complement strand
TCCCGTCCCGTGTCCCCATGTCCCCAACCCTGTCCTCGGTCATGTCCCCTGTCCCTGTGTCCCCAACCCTGTCCTCAGTCATGTCCCGTGTCCCCAGCCCTGCCCCCCGTCATGTCCCATGTCCTGTGTCCCCGGTCACCTCCCGTGTACCTGTGTCCCCGTCACGTCCCGTGTCCCCAGCCCTGTCCCCCATCACGTCCCTGTGTCCCCTTGTCCCCAGCCCTGTC
>NW_010251461.1:4112-8984 GCF_000690775.1 Eurypyga helias | reverse complement strand
AACCCGCATCTCGTGAGCCCCACCGAGGCCTGTGGCTGAGACCCCTTTCTTTTAGTCCCAGCATCCCCATTCCCCTCACGCGCAGTGAGGTGGGACCAGAGTGGTAGAGGCCCCAGGGGCAGACCCTTCTCCTCAGGCCTGGAAAGGCCCATGGTCCTCCCTGCTCTCCCCTGACCTGGCTGTGATTCCCCTGGTTCCATCAAGCCTGGTAACAGCTGTGAGTCCTCAGGCTCCGGAAAGATCTCTTATCCCCATGTGCAATTTCCCTTCCTTTTAGGATCAGGGGGAAAAAATCCTGTCCTATTCCCCTCAGGCCTCGGGAGAGACCTCTTTCTCTCAGGCCTTGTGTGGCCCAGAGCCTCCTCCTTGCTCCATTCCCCTTGGGCCAGGCAAGGTTGGTAACCTGGGATCCCGCCTGCATTGCATTCCCTTTGGCTCTCCGGTGGCCGTGCACCTTCGTGCCATGGGGTGTAAGGGTGAGAACCAAGTGGGTGGTGTCCTGGGAAGTCCCTACCAGTGGGACAGCCTGTATTTCAGGCCTGGCTGGAAATCAGCAGGGATCCAGGTCCCAGTCCCTGGTTGGCAGAGCATGGCTCGGCTGGACCTGGGACCCAGGTTTCCCCATCCCTGTGGTGTCAGAGGCTCCTGAGGCTGAGCAGAGAGCTAACTAGTTGTTCTGTGGCGGGAATGCAGCCGGGCAGCTGTAGTGCCCAGCTGTGCCGGGGAATCGGGATGCTGGCTTGAGTGTCTTTCCCATTCCTCCCTGCAGTCATTGTCACCCTGCGTGCTTTATTTTTAGTCCTGGCCATTGGCACGATCGCTTGGGGCAGAGGTGGTGAGGTGAGGAGTCACTAGTACGCGGGCAAGCCAGGCGTCTGATAGATGCTTTCCTTCAGAGCACCCTGCGAGTCACAGCTTTGTTCCCAGCTCGGTGGCACGGGATCTGGGGAAGCGTGGCTGAGCACATAGCGAGTGCAGCCGCGGAGTTTGGCGCGTGTGCTGGCGTTGTGGAGCGGTGTCAGAGCCCTGGGGTCAGCGAATGGGGTCTGGTCAGAACCAGACCATCTGTTTTCACGTGGGGTCCTCCCCTTGTCAACAGCAGGAGCGTACCTGGTACGGTCTGCCGTGGTGGGGACATCCTATGGCTGATGAGCTTCACTGCACGCTGCCTGGTCTGTGCGTGTCAGCTGAGGAGGTGGCTGCCTGCTCTCCCCGTGCTGAGCGCAGGGAAACGTCACTTTTCCTTTGATCACAGGGGGGGAAGAGCCATCTTCTCACGGTTGATGTTTGCACTTCCCCAAATAACTTGCTGCATGTGTTGAAAACTGATCTGGAGGTGTCGGGGATGGGGGGGAAGCTTGGAAAATCCCCTGGTTGTAAAGGTGCTTGGAAGCGTTGCAGCCTCCTGCCTAGTTCCTGCACAGCAGAAGCAGCGAGATGCAGCCCTGTAACTCAAAAGAAGGGTGGCATAAAGGCATGAGATCTGAGAAAAAGGCCCCTTTCAAAACACACGAGACGTCGAGCAGGCTTTGGCGTGCGCCGTGCCACCCAGCCGGGTTCTCAGCAGGGAGTACGGGGAGCGCGGTGGAGAGGCGTGTTGGATACGCAGAGGGCGAAGCTCAGGGCAGGGCTTGCTTCCTCCAGCCTGGATTATCTCTGAGAAATAGATGCTTTTTACTCTTCTCTCACCTCAACACCAGTTTGCTGGGGGCTTGGCGTGTGGGTGGTTCTGCCAGTGGTGAAAACTGTGAGTGTGCTTCCTTCTGGGTGGAGAAAAGGGATTGCTTCCCGTCGGAGACCTTGGGGTGGGGGGTGATGCTCCATCCTCGGTGTGATGGAGCTGGAAGCTGGCAGGGGGCCGTGGTGCCTGGGATGTGAAGGCTGTCAGAGGGGAGCTGGGCACCTGTAAATGATCTTTCCAAGTGGTTTTCAGCTGTGGGGAAGGGCTGGTGTGAGCGCTGGGCCGTAAGCTGTACGGACTGTACCAGCTGCAGTTGAAATTAGCCTTGGAGGGGTTAGAAAGTGCTTTGGATCAATTGGGTGCTTTCATGTCTATGCTGATGGTTGGACTTTGCGCTCTCTTCTAGCATGTGGATATGGAAAACTCCTATCTCTGTGGATACTTGAAGATTAAAGGCCTTACAGAGGTGAGTGTTAACTGCAAAACAGCAAGAAAAGGTGCTGTGTAAAGGGTTTTCTTTCTCCTGATGGGATGGGAGAAGCTGCCACCAGAAATAGGAAGTGGGAGGGATTGAGCATACAGTAAATTTGACCACTAAGTAGGTTAATAGCTTCAGTCTGTTGTTCTTGGCATGTTGAGCAAGTACGATGGGCCTGGATGGGAGTCCTGAACGAGGGAAGCTTGTCTGGCATCCCTTAACGCCTGAGCAGAACCGAGTCTGAAGCTGCAGTCAGCTTTGGGCACTCCACCAATGCCGCGTTGCTGAAAGAAAATAAAGCAAGACCCAGAGAGTCAGTTCGGTACGTGATTCCTTGCTGGTCCTCCAGGAGCTGCTGGTGGTGTTGGGCAATTGTTGAGAGCCGTCTCCCAGGGGGCGACGCTTCTTTCGGCTGCAGTGCCGAAAGGAGAGCAAGGAGAGCACTCGGGAAGCTTGCTCGCCCCAGTGGAGCCCACTGTTCCCTGCCTGTGTGCTCCTGCTTGGGTGCCAGCGCAAAGCCAAAGAGGAGCACCTTCTCCTCTCCTTAATCCAGCCCTTGGCCTTCACAGCGGTCAGGCAGCAGCTGCTGGGTGTCCGCCGAGGAGCGGTGCTGGCTGTTGGTCCAGCTGGGAGCTTCCCCACGGTCCAGCCCCTTCTGGTTTTGTGAAGGGAGAGGCCGAGAGAGGCTGGAATGAGAGGGTGGAGGCCGTGCGTGCGTACGAGCCAGGCTGCACGAGGTGTGGGGCAGCACGAGTCAGTGTCCTGCTTGGAGGGATGGGAGCGCCCGCCTCGGGTTGCCCGGAGCTCTCCGTGCGAGATGCTGCTTTTTGCTGAGCTGTGGGTGACAAACCCTCTGACCTCTCGCTCGTCTCCCTCTCTCCTAGGAGTACCCAACCCTCACCACTTTCTTTGAAGGGGAGATAATCAGTAAAAAACATCCTTTCTTAACGCGCAAGTGGGATGCTGACGAAGACGTGGATCGTAAACACTGGGTAAATAAGTGTGGGGCGCGGATGTGGGTCTGCAGTCCTGGCTGAGCAGCTGGCTTGGAGGTGTGTGCCCATGCACAAGCTGTCAGAAGGGACTGAAAACTTCTCCTTTTCGGGTGTTTTAACTCTCTGCCCCCCACTGCGATCTTTGCCATTGGAAGTCCCTTCAGCAGGCTGTGTGCCGTGATCCTGGAGAGCGGAGGGCTTGTCTTGCTTTCCATTTGCTGGCCCAGAACTTGGGAGCAGGACAGTCTCCCTCTTCTGAGCCCCCTGGGAGAACACACTCCTTGTTTTGAGGGCTTATTTATTGTGTAATAGAGTGGAGAAGGGGAGCTGCCTCTCAGGCACAGGTGGGGCTGTTGGTACCCGTGTTGCAGCCACCTCAGCCCTCTGCTCCGGTCAGGGTGTGCCCTGGATCGGGGCCACAGCAGCCAGCCGATTGCCTCGCCGCCCTGACCTTTGCTGCTGTTTGCCAGACTGATGTTTACTGCACTGCCATCAAAATAACCTTCCTCTGGAAAGGCATGAGCCTCTCCAGCCGGGCTGGGTATGGCTGTGGGTGTCAGGCAGCCCTGTGTGTTCCCCTGTGCTGGTTGTGGGGTGTGCGTTTAGCGCTGCCCCGAGGGGCGAGTGGCCCCTTCGGTGGGGAGGTCTCTTGTTCTGGAGCAGTTCTACCCTCCTAAATAGCAGCTGGTGCTACTGAGCTCTGCTCCTGCGGTAAGCATCCTGTTCATTTTTCCTTGTGGTTTTTTTTTGTTTCAGGGGAAGTTCCAGGCTTTTTACCAGTATGCAAAAACATTTAACTCTGATGACTTTGATTATGAGGATCTGAAAAATGGGGACTACGTCTTCATGAGATGGAAGGTAAACTCTGCATGTCTCATTCTCTGATGAGCCGCGTATGAGCGACTGGCAGAGGCTTGTGGTGCCTGGAAGCTTTCTCAGCTACGCTGCTTTAATGAGAGATTTCGCCCTACTGACCTCCTAACCCACCACACTGGCAAATTCCTGTGTGACTCCTGTCTGGCCAGCTAATTGCTTCCTTAAGGGCTGCGTTACAGCTGAAAACACAACAGGAAAGTCTTGCTTGGTGATGCTGCAGAGGATGAGAGAATTGGTGTGTCCAGAGCCTGGGTGTTTGATGTCACCTGGTCAGTCTGTACCTCTGCTCTTCAGCTGGATCGATTCCTCCCTCTTTACATGAGCCATGTGCTGCTGTGAGGGGGGGAAATCACAGGGTGGTTTGGGTTGGAAGGGACCTTAAAGCCCACCCACTCCCACCCCCTGCCATGGGCAGGGACACCTTCCACTAGACCAGGTTGCTCCCAGCCTCATCCAGCCTGGCCTTGGACACTTCCAGGGATGGGGCATCCACAGCTTCTCTGGGAACCTGTCCCAGTGCCTCCCCACCCTCTGCAGGAAGAATTCCTTCCTGATGTCCCATCTCCATCTCCCTCTTTCCGTTTAAACCTGTTACCAGGGCCTGTAGTGACAGGGGTAAAAAGTCTCTCCATCTCCCCCTGTAAGTGTTGAATGGCTGCAGTGAGGTCTCCCTGGATCCTTCTCTTCCCAGCCAGGCAGCTCTGACTTTGCAGTTGGCCCGTTGAACTGAAACTGGTCTTGTGCACTCCGCTTAAAACTGGTTCTGTTCTCAGTCATCTGCTTCCCTGTTAGATGCCTGCAGTGGCGGGTGGTGAAAGAACACGCTGGGCTCTGGTCTGGGC
>NW_010251461.1:1839-4090 GCF_000690775.1 Eurypyga helias | reverse complement strand
GCCTTCATGTTAATGGGGGCCAGCATTCAGACTGGGAGGGCAGATTGGGATGGGAGGGGGTGGTATTTGACCGACACTTTAAAATACGGTCTGTGTTTTGTGTGCAGGAACAGTTCCTAGTCCCGGATCACACTATCAAAGACATCAGCGGTGCTTCCTTTGCTGGTTTCTATTACATCTGCTTCCAGAAGTCGGCAGCATCTATAGAGGGCTATTACTACCATAGGAGTTCAGAATGGTAAGGAAGCTGCCTTCCTCCTGCGGGCTAACGCCGAGCTCCTACTCCTCAAACCAAGCAGTGACTCCTTTCCTGCTGTCTGCAGCCTTGGGAGTGTCCAGGCACTTCCCTGGGCGGGAAGGAGGTCCAGGAGGCGGCTGGGCCTGGGGGGCGGAAGGGAGGAGGTGTGTGCTGTGCTTGGCCACTGCGGGCTGGCGTCAAGTGCTGCCCCTTTTTCAGGGCTGGGGATAATTGGGCGCAGGGGAGAGAGGAAGTTTGGAGATGCGCCGTGGCACAGCTCCCTCGGTTTGTGCTTTGCTCAGCAATTCAGGCTTGGAGCTTCAGGAGTGTCGGAGGCGAGAGGGAGCGCAGTGCTTTCCCACACATAACAGCTTGGCTGCTGCTCCTGTCAGGCAGAAGCCTTGTTAGGACAGTGTTTGTAGTCCAAGGTCCTTGGAGTGTTGCTGTAAGACAGAGTTAATTGGTTGGATTCTTGTTAGAGCCATCTGACAAGGAGCTGTGGAGAGCGCTCTTCCCTCTGACAGCCTTGGATGTTCATCACGTGCAGCAAGGGAATCTGTAGGGTGGCTGGAAACTCTCAGGGGGAGGGAAGGTACCTGGGAGGCTTTCAGACACACGCCCTCAAGCTGAGCTTTGAAAGACCCGAATCCAGTTTGCAGCTGTAGCAAATATGGTTTGAACATGAAAGTTGTTGAATTTCAAAAGTTGTCCAAAAGCCGGTCGGCCCACCTCAAACACAGCTTGGCTGCAGGTAGCTCAGAGGCACGGGAATGGGAGTGAGGAACGGTGCCGAGTCCTCCTGGGGTTTTGGCACCAGGGGACGTGGGTGTTGGGTGCCTGAGCACCTCTGAGACCCTAAGGGGGAAGAGAAGAGCCAGCCACCAGGGTTTCTGCTCCTGCCAAGCCGGAGGCGTTGTGCTGGGGGAGTTCTGATACTGCATGCAATCCTCTCGTCCATCTTTTCCCTCTCTCCCAGGTATCAGTCATTGAATTTAACTCACGTTCCTGAGCACAGCGCTCCTATCTACGAATTCCGATGACAGCTGTCCAGAACTGATACCGCCCAGAAGCAAACCGGGCAGGAGAGCATGGCCTGCCAGGAGAACTGTGTCCCTGTCGGAGCACGGGAATGCACGCTTCTCTCCTGCCCCTCGGACTCGCGAGAGAGAGCCTGAATGTTAACCCACCCAGCCCAAGGAGCGTGGCTGCTGGAGCTTGATTCTCCCTCCTGTCGAGTGGCGATTTGATCTTTAATCTGGTTTTAAGCTACCTTTAAATGCACTTTCTTATTGCACAGCTAGTTTCTCTATCACTGAAATTCCTCCTGGCCTTCCTCTGGAAGCTGTTTCTCAGTAGCTGGAATCAGTGGTCTGTCCTCCGAGTAATAAGAAAATATAAGCTCAGTGCTTATATTTTCCTTGTTACAACCTGATAGGGGTTGAAATCGCCAGGACTCGGGTTTGGTTGCCCAGGTTGCCAGCTCTGATGCTCCCAGAGCCGTGTCCCGCGTGTGAGGCTCCGTCCAGCCGCGGGGTCTGTTGGGGGAGCGTTGGCTGAGACAGAGAAGGCCTGAAGGAGCCTTTGCTTCATGCCAGCTAACGAGGTTAGCTGGAGCTTCAGATCTTTCAGGAACGCCGGCCCTTTGGAGCTGGGAGCTGTTCCGGTGTCTGGATATGCCACTGGGATTTAAGTTGACGAACGGACTTCCAGGCTCTCAGTAAAGTGGATCTGAACTCTGCTTATAGGTGTATATTTGCTCTTTACTTAAGTTAAGGGTAAAAAAAAAAAAAAGACCAAAAAAAAAAGGACTTTTATTAAGAAATATTTTTATGGTTCCTTTTCCCAAGGACCCTCTGGCAAATGCACACGTACCCGCCTACATTTTACCGTTTTCACATTGAAAACCGGGAATGTCCGCGTTGGTTTTTATATCCGTGTACGTAACCAGCCGGCCGCTCCGGGAGAGTTAACCCGAGGGCAGGCGATGAGCGGCGGCGGGGGGACAGCGCCCGG
>NW_010251461.1:455-1812 GCF_000690775.1 Eurypyga helias | reverse complement strand
GCTCCTCACTTGTACTCCCGTTTCATGCTGCGACGACGACGCTTGGCACCTTTTTACAAGGCAAAAATGAGAAAAGGGGGAAAAAAAAAACCCCAACAAAACCCCCACCCGGGGTAGCTCTCCTCGGACTTTGAAGTGTTTCAAGTGATACAGTGAAGGCTTGTGTGCCAAAGCGTGTGCGCGCCTGGGCTTTGTTTTTCTTCAAGCTGTTTTTAAGGTTGGCCTCGGCCTTGTGGTGAACGTGACCGTCCTGCCCCCGCAGGGCCTTTGGCGAGAGGTTTAGTTTGCGTTTTTCTGGCTGTTCTGAAAGCAATTCCCCCTCAAAGCGGGCGTTTCGCGCTCTAACCGGGCGGGTGTTGAGGACGGGTTTGCCGCCCGGGAGAGGAAGGCGCAGCCTCCGCCTGCCCGACGGCCGACTTGGTTTGGGTTTTCTTCGGTTTAACCTTTCGGCAGAGTCTGTCGGGTTGATTGCAGCAGCTCAGCCGCCCCTTTAAGCCTTAACGAGAGAGCGTTCGGGTCTCAGTGAGCCCGTTTCCCCTCTTCCAAGTCGGGATCCTGCGTGGTCGGAGAAACGGCTGGGCCGGTGTCGGGGAGATGATGCGGAAATCGCCCGCCTCGTGCGTGCCGTTGGCCGCGGATGAATCCTTTTCCCCAGCACAAACGGAGAGAGACCTGCTTACGGGAGAAGGGGGGAGCCCCGGGTGATGGAGGGAGTGTGTGCGGTTGTAGGTGGATCCGTAGAGTGTCGGGAAGGCAAGCGGGAGGGCGATACGAGGCTGCAAGCAGAGAGGTTGGGAAGCGGATTCCTGTTTTATTCTCCTCTCGGAGAAACTCAGCCCCTTTGGCAGCGGGGTGGGGGGTTTCCTTACGGCGGTGCTGGGACACATCCCGTTTTTGGAGATGAAAGCCGGCGGTGCTGCTCCGCTGTCACTAAGCGTGGGGGTGAAACCCCGGGTGCCGCGTGGGCACAGGGACCCCGCGCTGAGGGCTCTCTCCACCCTCCGGAGCTCTGTGCCATGCTGGTGGCAGCGCTGGGCTCCTCCTGCTCCCTGGGCCGTTGGGGCCAGCGTGACGCTTGGGCTTGTGACGTGGTTTAGTTCGGTTCACGCCGTGGTGGTTGGCGGAGGCTGCGTTAGGGAGGGTCCTGGGGTTGTTCAAGGTGTTTAACCACCCCAGAACCTCAGCAACTTTTATTTTGAGGCTTGATACGTTGCGAGAACGCTGGGGAAGGAGCGTCCTGCTCTCTGCCCGTCTCCTTCCCACCGTCCTGAAGCCGATTTGTGCTGAAACCCAAAACTGCCGGGGCTACAGCGCCCCGTGGGCCGCGTGTGGCGGGCACGGAGCGGGGGGTGGAGCC
>NW_010251461.1:0-319 GCF_000690775.1 Eurypyga helias | reverse complement strand
GGATCCGGGGTGTGGAGGTAAGGAATGGGATATTGGGTCTGGGAAGAGGTTGGGATGTCTCCTTGTAACCGTGCTGGCTGCAGAAGGGCTGTTTGCGTGGGCAGAGGGAGCGGGGGGCTGAGGGGAGCGTTTTGCCAAGCGATCAACATCCCGATTAAACACAAAATGTATTTGAAGGGTCTGTGTCCGTGTGTGTTTGTCCACCAAAGCGTTTCTCGAGTCCGGGGAGGGGAGATGCAAGGGCAGCTCTGCCCTTTCTTTTCGTGGTTTCTCCAGGAATCCTGTAAGCTGCTGATGGCCTTGGGACGCGGGATCCTGG
>NW_010251460.1:0-1519 GCF_000690775.1 Eurypyga helias | reverse complement strand
AAAAAAAATTTAAATACATCAGCTCAAAATTTCACATGTTTACATATTCATTAACATTCAGTGTTTCAGTAAATTATAAATTAATTATAATTAATTATAAATTTCATACATTTATTGTATTGAAATATATTTATTACTGGAAAATCTTCATAAGAAGGAAAAGAAAAAAAGAAATAACATCAGACCTCCACTGCTTTTCTTACCTTTTCCCTGGCAGTGCTGCTGAAGGCTCTGATGGATGCATGCCCTCAAAAAACAATGAATTTCAGGCATGTTTTTTCCTTTGGTTGTATGCACAGACCTGATATCCAGAGAACAGGTAACAGAACTGGTGATTTTTAGGTTGTAGCTAACACCATCATCTAATATACCCGTAATATTCCTTCAGGGTTTTGTTGTTGTTGTGTTTGGGTTTGTTTGGTTTGGTTTTTGGTGGTTGGTTTTGGGTTTTTTTTGGTGGAGTTTGTGTGTGTGTGTGGTTTGTTGTTTTTTGTGGGGTTTTTTGTTTGTTTTTTATGAACAAGCTTTAATAATCATAGTGTTTTAGGAAAGAAAGTAATCAAGAAATGCCTGCCCTAAAAAATATAGCCATGCTTTTTATGTGATTCATCACTAAATTGTATTTAGAAGGCAGATAACTGTTGTGGAGAGTGCTGCCCTTAGCAGCTACACTAGATAGCTCTGTAACTCTCTTCCCATCGTGAAATTGCCTTTTCCATCCAGAAAAACCTTCCTGATGTTCATTTGAACCATAACTGGTGCTTACTCATTCATTGCAAGTGTGTGTGTGTATACATATACAGGGAGAGAATGTTTATCAGTTAAAGAATTAAAGATTGTGATAAGGAGAGTTTAGAAGACTGATAACTCAGGCCATCTTCTAACTTTCAAATAAGCATTCACTAGATTAATTTATTAGCAACATTTTTCCTGCTAATAGTCAGTACTTACCACATTATTAGTCATCATGGTATCTACTACAGAAGTGTTAATCTTTAGCAATTGTATCCTGAAGTTTCTGTGAGTATCATACTAGTAGTTAGCTGTGATGGCAGTGGTTCTGGATGCTGGCCCAGCAGGTTGGTCCTCTTAACCTCCAATTTTCCATTATATGCCTGATGTTGTTACCCTTCCAGAGTAATTTCAGCTGTTCCTGGTGCTGCTTAGCCTGCTTTCAGTTTTGTTGACTTACAGTCCCTTGCATCTACCTTGCTCTCTATCTTTCAACTTCTTGTCTTCCTGTGTGCCTCCCACACACAACTACACATATCTTTGCCATTTAGTGGTTGAAATGCTCATAAACCTACATAAAATGCCTATTACAAAATAAATTTATACTGCTCACACTTTGGCTATGTAATTTTAGCATGCTTATGTGTGGGTTCAAGACAAGTTAATCTTAAAGCTGTCCATTTTTAATTCACATATGAATCATGGTTGTCATAAGCACCTGCACTGGCTACAGTAAGTTCTAAGGCTTCTGGTAAATCACCAGTGATTTTTGCATTTTTCATCTATT
>NW_010251459.1:14567-21495 GCF_000690775.1 Eurypyga helias | reverse complement strand
AAGGAACGCACCCCTTGGTTTCACGACCCTTCAAAAGGGCAGATGCCGGTGCCTGTGCTCACGAGCACCTGATGCTGCTCTCCGCGCTGAAAACCACAGTAAAATAAGACCCTGCACTCGTGAAAAAGCATCTCCTGGTTAAGAGGCAGGACGCACACAAGCTTCCACTCTCTCCTCTAGCCAGGCTCCTCGCGCTTCCCAGGCGCCTGCCGTCTGCTCAAGCTGCGCGTCTCCTCCGAGTGGTGGATGAAACCCCTCTCCAATGTATTCCGTGACCTGGCCATCCCGGATGCAGCCTGACCTTCCGGAGACCAACACCACGCTGTTCAACGCGTCCGTCCACGTGTGCTTGGAAAGCTTCGGGCAAGCAGGAGGAGAGGGAGAGAAAGGGCCGGGTTGGCAGCTGTGCCAGCCACGAGAACTAGAGGGTAATCCTGTCAAGTTTCCTGAGAGCCCGTCAATTGACAGAGTACCCTCACTCCTGGGTGCACATTATTTACAGTATTCCCAGTAAACAGCCAAAATCCAACCGGACTTGGAGACTATGTTCTGTCTGACCTCAAGAAAAGGGCACTCGAGGGACCCGGAACACAGAGCAGCCTGTGTTTAAAGGGAGACAGTCGTGTGTTCGTAACGCCAAAGCAGCCGCCCAACCACACACCAAACCCGCGCAGAGACAAACACAACAATTTACGTTCTGCTGCTGAAGCCCACGGCAGAAGCCGGCCTTCGCCTGGATCCCCACGCAAACCAAGCGGATTATCGGGATGTTTCCGGTAAGAGATGAATCAAAGGCACTTACGGCGTGGCTTGGCCACTGAACAGCTATCAGCCCTTCACCGGAAGGTCAGATAAACAAGTTGTGAAGCTCTCCCAGGCGCTAGCCCAGGGAAGGCTGCACAGCTCGGACCAAGGAGGGACACGGCCGGCAAGCGTCCGACACCGAAACCATGGCCAGACAGAGAAAACTGCCAGAGAACCGTGGCCATCAGCCCCCTTCTGCAGCTCAGCGCAGCACACGTGGGCGAGGAAGCCACGGGGACAATCCAGAAGGAGAAGTCAGACCCGGCAGAGGTGCGTTTCCTACAGAACACTCCCTAGCGCCCAGTAACAGGCACTGTGACAGCGACTGCTCCCTCTGTGCACACCTGGCAGCTCTCCCTGCAGCAGGTCTGGTGATTCCCAAGCCACGGACAAGGTTTCACCCCCGGTAACGGGTAAGTCCCCGGCTGCCACCCACCGCACAGCCCTACGGAAGAGCCAGAGCGGGCGCGCAGCCAGCCCGTGCCGAGACACTTTCTCTCCGGAGCGTGAGGACGTGCGATTCCTCAGTGCTAGAAGCCCCAACGCCTGTGAGGAAACCTTCCCAAACGGGTCGCTGTTTCCTCCCTGTAAATTGCTTCCGCTGTTAGAACAAAGTCTTCACAGCTTCCCAGGAAGCTCTGAGACCCGAGTTTCCCCCCCCTCTGCTCCCACACCGAGGGCGCGCAGGGCTCCACGCGACGCCTGTAAGGCCTCACAACGGGCTGGCAGGGGCACAGCCGTCCGGCTTCGGTCCGGAAGGCCGTCAGGGCTCTTGCATAACCGGCTGCTCCCAGCAACGGAGGAGGATAAAACGCTGGGCAGCATAATGAAGTCAGCCGCACTAATGAGCAGAGTTTACTACGGCGCACGCTATTTCAGAGAGCAATTAGATTTTCACTTCGACTCACGGAGGTGGTTATTTCTGTCACCAAGAGGTTTCATTCCAAGTCTGTATGTGAGCTTGCACATAGTTCTGGATTTAAAAAAGCCGAGCCCATCTCTCCCCCTCTGCTGCAGTGTTTGGCAAAGAGGGAGATGCGATTTATACTATCCTTCGGAGCTGCACGCACGAGAGCGCTCTAACGCGCAGCCAAACGATCTTGAGCAGTTCCGGCCTGCTGCACAAGGTGGGATGCATCCCGCAAGCCCTCGGAATGATTGGGTGTCTCGCACTGCGATTCCCGTTGGAGGAAATGGCCACACTTTCTAAACATCAGCTCCTACTTGCTTCTTCCGTCGGCTGTCACCTTCCCGGAGAAGAAAGCCGAAGGACACGGAATGACAACCACCTACAAAAGTACTGAGGAACCCATATTGGATTAGATCCACTGGAAATCAGCATTCTGCAGCTAGAGTTGTCTTGTTTTGCTTCCTTTGGGGCTTTTCTTGCTTCGTTAAGAGCTTCATCTTCAATTACAACCCAGCCTCAGCTCCAGCAGAGCGAGTGGCTCCGAGACCACAAGTGAATCCACTGCAGTGACTGAAGAGGACACCAAGGAGAGCCTCTCCATGAGCCGACAGGCCACACGTGACCATCCTCACAACGACAGAGCCTGGAGGCAGATTTGATCCAGCTCGTTCCGAGCACAGAGCATTTACTCTCTTTTCTGAAGCTTAGGCTAAGCTACTAAAGACCAAAAATGCAAAATTCTGACACTGGCACCTGGCATAAAATTCCAGCCTGTCATTAAATCTTTATTTCTACAAGTTCCTTATTGGTCATGGCAATAAAACAAGTAAATCAGACATCAGTTCTTGCAGTTGGGCTGCACAGATACTTCTTTTCCCTTAAAGAACTGCTTCTGTGGTCAATAAAGCTCAGCCAAAACACTGTTAGCAGCCAACAGAGTTTAACGTGGATGTAACTAACACATGTGGAGAAAATAACAGACATGAAGATCAGAAAGTGTTTTGAGAACAGACTTCTGCAGGACAGCCTATTTCTTGGAAAGCCACTAACAAACACCAATGGTTCCGCTACAGTTAACGGGTTTCACATGACTTGCTGGGCAGCAAAGCATTCAGCAAGCCTTTAAAATCCAAGTGGATGATTATTTCCCACACCTTTCATCCCAAAATCAGCACAAAGAGGAACAGCACCACCTGTCAATGAAACCCAAAGAAGAAACAGAGGTTACGGGCGTTATTTTTCCATCAAGTTGGTATCATTTGTTTCTTTACCCCTCTCATCAGTGGAAAGTTTTCAGGCTGAAGGGCATCTCTCAGCTGAAACAAGAGCGTGGCGGCTATTTTCAGTTTCCTGTAGCTGACCAAGAGCATTATCTGATTAAAGGATGCAATAAACGTACTTACCAAATATCTCTCCTCCACTCGCGTACTCTGTCACCAGGTAAATCATCCTCTCCGTCTCCATAACCTGGGCGCAAGGACAGGAGAGACACGTGAGGAGACTGCTGGGTGCAGAAAGTGGACTGAAGCTGTTTATTCCTTCTCCAACACATCTAAGTGCTTTACCCAACTATTCCTTTCCCATGCTTTACAGCCATGCAAAGGACTGGACAGGGACTGGGAAGAGAATCTCATGGCATGTTTTAAACTCTACCCCTGTAACTAAACCCACACTTTACCCACACCTTCCTCATCTCCCCTCCCTTCAGCATGTGCTTCCCGCTCTTGTCTTGTTCCGGCAGCCTGGGAGACTTCGTTATGGACTATCATCATGGACACTTTCTCCTTCACTTACACCTTCTCAGTGTTACAAGCCCCAAGAAACATGATTTGTAAACTCAGATTCCCCATGAAAAGCTGAGAAGGGCTCCAAGTTCCCAGGACCAGGTTTTAGTCGTTTTTATCTAAGAACAAACGCCACCGGAAGTACCCAGAACGAGGGGTCTGGTGACACGTGCTCCGCAGCTCGTATCCCTCCTCACCTTAACACAGCTGACCCACACGCGTCACCTGTTCAGTGTCGCATCAAAAGCTTCAGATGGAATAAGGCAAGTTGAAGACCAGGGGTTTGGCTCAAAACCCAAGCTTTACAGAGTCAGTGTGCAGAGCATCGTTCCCCAGGCACCTCAGAAACGCCACGGTTGTGCGGCGTCTGCTGTAAGCGTCTCCCACAAGGTAGTTTGGCCAGAATGGCTCAACATTAACTTCTGCCACTTCTACTCGGCTCTAACACTTTGGAGGCCAAGTAAATGCTCACATCTACCAGGCACAGCCGAGAAGCAGAGTGGATGGGAACGGGCAAGCGTTGGTTCTGCAAACAGCAGCCGCTACTGAGGGGTACCACAGCCTCTCCCTTACAACGCGTGCACAACCGTTACGTTATGGAGGGAAACGCGCCTGGCGTATTCCCCAGGATCTCCTCTGTTTGGCACTGCGATGCCTGCCCCGAGTCAGGCACCACAACCGGGACATCACCCATCCCAATTACTTCTGCACCGCAACACTGCCCCGAGATAGAGGGCCCTGGGCAGCCCTTTCTCCGCTTTGAGCGCTCCTGGGCGGTGAGTTGCTGCTCAAGCCCCCGTATCCGAAAGGCCCAGGGAGTCTTCCAGCTGTCCAACGGCTCCCCAGACAGCATTTAGCATTTCACCGAGGTGTTGGCCTCCTTTCTTCCTTCCCTGCTCCCACCACTCTGCTGTCTGCTCGTCTCTGGCCCGCTGCAGCCTCCTCGCCGCTGTCTGGTGGTGCAGCACCGAACACGTGTGAGAAAGGCACCACACGTGGATCCTGCCTCGGGGGGGTTTGTTTGCAGACAAAAAAAAAAAATGCCAAACGAGCTGGAGAAAAACTCTGCAAACTAGATTCAAAAGCGGGCCTGCGCTGCTGCTTCTCACCTTCCAGGGAAGCACAGAGCAGATGAGCAAGTCCTCGGGGCCACTGGGCTGGGGAGCCAGCTTTGAGCTCTGCTAGTGGGTGAGACTTACTCGCTCCCTGAAATCGAGAAGGGGAGCCCGCATCCGGTTTCAACTGGGAAGCACACAATAGCCATAAACACGTGGCAAGAGGCCAGCCCCCAGCGGAAGTGTGATCTCCCAGAAAAGAGAAGGATCTGAGACCTTGGACACATAAGGGCTTGTCCAGTGTTTCACCTCGGAGAATAACATATCCCTAGGAGGGATAACCCTGGAGAAAGCACTACTACGGTGTAAAGCTATAGTGCAGAGGGGTGAAACCCACTGCGGGGCGCTCCTACCTGGTACAACCTGATGATATGTGGGTGGCAAAGCATCTTCATGATCTGAACTTCCCTAAATATCTTCTTCAGGTTCTCTTCATCCAGCTGCGTCTTGTCAATTATCTTGATAGCCACCTACAGAAGGGGAAACGAGAGAGGTTATCGCCCCAGCCGCACACGGGAGAAGCCCTCGACCAGCCCGAGGGGTGCTGCAGGGCTTCGGCGCAGAGGCCGCGGACGGACAGAGGACCCAGGTGGCCACGCAGGGGTGCAGCTCTCAGGAGAGAAGTGTGGATGCGCCTCGCTCCCTGTAACAGGGCTGAAACATGAACAGGGATGGAAGCCGGGGTGTCAGGCTTCCAGCTATGGAGGGATTTATCTATTTTTCAGCTGCTCTCCAGCCTCAAAACCTTCCTTGCTTCTCTTCCCTCTGCCCTCCCCAGTGTCGCCGGCTCCCGCTCTTTCAGGCTTCGATATTGAACCCATCAGATCCCAAAAAGGGAGACGCTTCTTAGCGCGGAACTGCCTCCCCTCCAGTCCACCGTAAGAAAGTAATTTTTTCCATCCATCCCACACAGAAAATAAGGAATCCTCCCCGAAAGGCCTGACTCAGCAGTGGAGAAAAGGCAATCCTCTCACAGCCAGGTGGGAAGTTGCTGGAGCAAACAGCCGAGAGCAAAGGCTGCTCTCGCTGGCAGAGGGACATTCGCACAGCCGCTTCTAAGCCCGATTTCAGCCGTGAGTTAAAGCACCTCCCTCCCCACAAGCCACCAGTGCGAGCCAGCAGCTCCAGCCTGCCAGCCCAGATCAGGATTCGTGGGCTGAGAGCACATCACCAGCAGGTTCTCTCGCCCAGAGATGACTCCCTGGGAAAAGGGCCGCTGTGACCAAGCAGAGTTCACAGAACTTGTGCGAAGGAAGGCTGCGGAATCACGCAAAGGCACGAAGAAAGGCATGCAAAGCAGCGCCGCGGCAAGAAACGCTGACGGTGCACGGCCAGAGAGATCCGACACAGGAGCCCGAAGCCCAGTTACATAAACACTCCGCTTGTGAGCGGCTCCAGCACTCGGCAGGGACGAGGAGAGGTGCTGCGCGCACAGGGGTGCGCCACGGACAAGACCGCAGCGGCACGGATCCGGAACACACGGGCCAAACCCCAAGCGCCATGCTGAATGCTGCTCCGGTGGGCACGGCGCTGCTTGCGGAAAGGCAAACTAACGGGAAAGGAGCTTTAGGATCTTTAAGGGAACCATCCGAAGCACACGGAAATTAAGCTTTGTATCTTCTGATAAAGTCCCCACCCGGAGAACTGCCCTGCAGGTAAGCGCACACAGCGCAATCCTGAAAAGGCACCAAGGACAAGAACCCTTAACTCGGAATCCAGGACCAACCCCAGGCTCCGCCGTCACCGAGCACGCTTCCTGCGGCAAGGCAGCCAGCTCTGGCACTCGGCTCCAGAAGCTGCTGGCAGGAACGGGGCTAGAGTCGAGACAAGGTGCAACGGCAGGGTCGGACCCCGCTTGTGACGCTGCCAAGCGCTAACCAGCGGTGATTAACGGGGTGACGAGCCGCTGCTGTCCTGCTGCGGGCCGGCAGCGTTCCGGGCCGTGGCTCACCCTCTGCCGAGGAGCAGACAGGCAAGAGGCGCACGATTCCCGAGCTATGGCTGCGGTCGGTCTGCACAGCGTAGGTTCAAGGACCAGATCAAGGACTAGCTGGAGGGGGCTTGGCGAGCGCTCGCTACGTGCTTTTCACCAAGGATTTTACCTGCAACAACGAGCTTCTGCAGAGCTTAAACCAATATACATAAAAACTAAGGGAAGCTTCCTCCAAGAGCGAAGCCAAGATGACTACCCCAAGACATGAGTCACTTGCAGGCACAAATATGGAAATGAAAATCCGCAGATCTGGAGTATTCCGCAGCTCCTTACTCATATCCCTGCTCTCTCTTTGACGTAAGGAAACCTTGTTTCCCAGCTC
>NW_010251459.1:0-14553 GCF_000690775.1 Eurypyga helias | reverse complement strand
TCTTGCCGAGCATAGCCTGGTCGGCAGGGCCAGACGGCACGGCAGCACTGCATCCCTCCGGCAGCTCTCCGGCAACGCGGGGCAGGGCGCAGCAGGCTGCCATCCCGCCCCACGCTTGTCACCCTGCCGCGCTGCGTGCTCTACACGCGGTGCCCCGAGACACACAACGCCCGAACCGGCAGCGAAGGGACAGAAACACCCGAGCCAGAGGCGTCTTGCCAAGGATCTGGCTGTCAGTTCGGCCAAACGGGTGGCCCTGAGGCAAACCCAAACCCATCCTTAACACAAGGAGAGGGAGAGACCTGGCATTTCCGAAGGGGGCCTTCGACATGTTCCCATTCTATCCGTATGCCTCCAGCGACCATGTAACGTAAGAGTCTCCTGAAAAAGCCTGGGGAAACCACCTTGTGCTCCGGTTTCAGGAAATTCAGGGCTTCCTCCCAAACGTGCGAGGGTGGAAGTAGGAAATCCCCTCGGCGCTCGCTGCAGAAGGGAGCACGCAGGGAATTTCAGGAGTGGGGGCTTGCGCTTCACCTGGGGCTCTGCGGTGGGGTTTGCTTTGCTTCTCTTTTTTCCAGAGAGGAGTGCTTTAGAGGCTTTCCAAAGCTGACCAAGTACTCCATTCCCACGTTTCCCAGCTGGCTAGTATTCTCCCTTCCCTTGAAAGTTCATTTGGGATTTCAACCGAAAGAAGCCTGGCTGAAGCCCGCCGGTCGCACCGGCCAGACTGACTCCATCTAACCCTCAGTCACAGGGAAACAGCCACAACGGGCTCTGCTGAGGGCATGCTTTCCTTCCTCTGGGAGGGTCCACCCGAGACAACCTGCGGACCAGGAAAGGCCCCCGCGACTGCACACCCTCCTCCTGGTTCTGCTCCACGCTCCGAGCTGCCGGCACAGGTGGCTGGCGCGGGTCTCGTTGCGGCCGTAACTCCCCGTCCCCAAACCGTTGCGCCCCAGGAGAGCGCGTCCAGACAGCGCAAAGAGTCTTCACACCCCAGCCGAGCGCTGGCGGCGCCACGGGAAGCAGCGCTCCGTACTACTGATGCCAACAGCAGCGGTTTGCAGGCAGGCTCACCTAACGCTAGGCTGCCCCCAGACCCACGACCGAGCACATTCCCTCGTGCTTACGGACAGCACATCGACTAGAGGGGAACGAGCAAGGCTAAGCATCATTAATTACAGCACAAATTCAGCTACAAGAAGAGGAAGAACACCATGATCTAATTGCTCAAACAATGAAATACTGAAAAAAAAAAAAGGAGTCTGAAAAATTAACTGTTCTTTTATCAAAAGTTAATGAGGCTTACAGGCAGCAGGACACGTGCCAAGCCCGGAGCACGCATGCTGCTACCAATTAACAACATGTTCCTTCCATTTCCAAACATTTCATTCCTTCCTTCTGGGGGCCAAGCAAAACCCGCACCAGCGATTTGAAGGAATGGTTGTTTGGAAGAACGTTAAGTGGCCAAACCCAGTGGTTGGCAGAGCACGGAAGGTGTCTAGGAGGACCCCTGCAAGGCACAGCGGAGGTCTTGCTCGCCAGAGCCAAAATGACAAGTTCCTGCTTGGCACTGAGAGGGCAGATTTCAAAATGCGGTAGCCACCGGAACTAGAAGCTCATGCCGAGGCTGAGCGTCCCCTAAACAGGGCGCAGACCTGGTACAGGAGGGAATGCCTGCTTGCGGGGACTGAAATCCGTGTAGCCACCCTGGGCACCAGCTGATCCTCACGCAGAGCGGAGTCAACGCCGCCTCGCCAACAGCGGGACACACTACTGCACGCCCAGGCGGACGGGCCGGAGGAGGACGGGGCAGGGAAGGGCAGCTACCGTGCTCTTCAGTGCTCCAGCTCCTTGGAAGGTGTAAGAGAGAGAAAGAGGTAGGAGCAAACAGTCTGTTTTCAGTGGAAAGCACCACGAAACCTTGAATATCGGCTTTTGCTGCTCTGCAGGGAAGGAAAAAGATGAAGACCCTGTCCTGGGCCAACATCTATTACTTCAGGCCACACATTGGCTTTGATCTAATTATAGCGATAATTAAAGTATAATTAAGCTTTCCTGCATGGATGATCATTCCATAAAGAAGCCACCTTTTCCATTTCAGCTCAGTTGTTTCTGCAGCAGCCTCCGCTGAAAAATGAGACAAACCCCACTTCTTTTGGAACGCGGCCGTGTGATCAGCCTCATCAGGACTCGTTACAGCAGGGTAATTAGGGCAGTAAGCGGCCCGTGAGTCAGCGACTGATCCCGTCAGCGTAAGCAGGGCCAACAGACGGCCCCGACAAACCACGTTACCAACTCTGCATGTTTGCTTAGGAGAAACACATTTCCTAGAATTGTTCCAGAGTCCTCCTGCTCCAACCTCCGCCTGGAAAACCCTCAGTAACCATTCCCTGGACGCCTTCTCTGTAGATTAACGCGTCCATGGAACTTGGTTCCCAGGTTACTGCAAGGGCACGTGGCAGAGCACAAGCGAACGCAAAGCTGCCAACGGGGCGGCTTTTCGGACCAAGGAAGGACTAAGCCTGGAGAAACCCAGCCTAACAGCATGGACAGGCACCTCAATCCCTTCTGCGTTCCCAAGTGACGCCAGCCAAGCAGCCCCTCCTCTCCATCCCCAGGGCTGGAGTCTCACCCGGCTGACAGCAAGAGCTGTCAGAGAACTCCTTTTCCCAGCTGCTCCTGCCTGCCAGTAACGCTTGGGAAGCTCGGGAACACGGCCTGCTTGGATTGAGCAGCTGCTGTAAAAAAAAAAAAAAAATATCACCCCTGTAAGCAGACACCGGAGCTGTACAGGACCTTCAGCACAGCTCCAGTAATGCAGAGCAGAATTAAAGCCAGGGAGGAGGGGAGAAAAAAATCCAACGTGGAAAACCTGCCATCAGCAGCAGACGGAAGCGCAAAGCCCGGCAGTCCCAGCCCAGCACACCTCTGGAGCCTCCCGTGTCCGGCCATGCTTAGATGTCAACTAAAGCATCCTCACAGCCCCAGCGTCGCTGCGGGAGGGACAGCGAGCGCAGAGGTGCTGCCCTGCACCTACCAAGGGGCCGAACCGTGACTGCTCGCCCTCCAGCATCCCGCATCCCGGGCCGTAGGTCTGCCGCTGCCTTCTCCCCACGTTGGAGCAGGAGCTCCGCGCGCCAGAGAAGCACGTGCAGAAGGCGATCCGCATACGAGCTGCGCGTAGAGGCGCTTCACTGGCATATGGATGCACGGCTGTGATGAAAACAGCTCGAACTCCGGGTTCCTGTGGGCCGTGCCCCTTTTCGGGAGCTCGCCGTGACAGATGCCGCTACAGCAGCGCCGCGTCTCCGTATGGACGGGCGGGTGGCAAAGGCAGGCGTTCTGCAGGCAAGCTGTCACCGCAAGCCTGCTCGCCTGTTTAGGGCCACCAAAAGTAATCGCTCCTGATCTGAACCGGCAATTTGTACCATTTCTAGTCACAAGAAAATATTCGCCGAGAGATGAGCTCCGCTTGACATCCCAGCTAGCCAGACAGCGGCTTGTTCCCGAGTCAGGCAAGACAGAGGCATCTCCTCCTCGGAATTTGCTAACCAGCAGCATCCACGTCACCAAAAGTGATGCGGCAGATAAAACCAGGCCCTTTTGCAGCAAAATCGGTGGCTCCTGGAGGTGGCACAAGTGCAAATACCAGCGGCAACCGAAAGTAGGAAACCGTGGAGCAAGGTGCATAGAGAAAAGCTGCGTTTGCTGAGGGAGGAAGTTATCGCCTCGTCCACATCCCCCTTCAAAATCAACGCAGCAACCTGTGTCTTGCACGCGGGGCAGAACCCACCGATGGCGTGCCGAGGAAAGCCAATACGTCCCCACCCTCTTGGCCTGCTGCAGCGTTAATACCCGGCTTGTGAGCGCCATGAGCTGCTACGACCTTTCCTTCTCCCCAGGGGAACGGAGCTGGGATTTCAACGACAGCAGCACAAACCCCACATTCACCTCCAGAGCTCCACGTACCAGCTGCGCCCAGCTCACAAAACCTCATCACGGCTCACAGAGGTGGCTGGAACCGTCGCAGCCAGAGGAAACGTGACCGCAGCACCATCCCGGAGCCCAGCCTTCACCCGTGCCGACAACCAGAATGCCCGTTCCTCCTTTCCCGGCTCCGGTAACAGCACGCCAGCACCACAGCTTCTCTTTTCGAGGAGAAACTATCCAACGCCCACAAGAGGCCAACGTCCCCACCCAAAACACTGGGACTTCATCCCAAATGTCAACTCCTCCTTCTCCGAGGGAGGCAGGGGGGGTGACAGGTCTGCTCTTGCACGTTCAGCCCCAGCACATGAGAAGTAACCTCCTGCGGTGAGCGAGCTGGAGTGCCGCTGGCTCCGGGAACCAGGTGCTCCTGCGCCGGTCACAGCTACCTCGTGTCACAGGTCGGCAGCGGTGCGGTTCGGTACCGCTCCTCCTAGTTATCGCGTCGCCTGGGGTGACGGTAGGACACAACAGGGTGAAGGTAACATACCTGGCCGCCAAACAGGCTAATATAAAGCACATCGCAGGCTCGCTGAGCGGCACGAAGGGCACAGAGGTTGCAGAGAAAGGCAAGGGAGGCGTCGCTGGAGACACCAGGTAGATAAACAAACCATTTGGGTGTGCAGAGCCTCCCTTTGCAAACGGGACGTGCGGCAAGTGCCAGCTCCTCGGCCTGCAGCAGGGCCGCGCCACCGAGCCTCGCCTGGGGCTGCACGCACAAGGCCTGGACGGAGGGCCGGGCTGCAGGTCTTTGCCCCGGCTGCTGCTCCTTTGCCGAAGAGCTTGTCTAGGCTGTGTTAAGACATAACGCCGCAAAGCTCAGGGCTTCAGGCTGACCAAGCTGCGGCCAGGGAGGTCAGCCGTCCGCAGCTTAAGCACAGGAATCCCTTAAGCCACACCACACCTACATCCAGCCTTAATCCTTCTTAGAAAAGATTCGGGATGCTGAATCTCCCAGCCCCAGCCACTCCTAGCTTCTCTTCCTCAGCTGCAGCAAGAGATTACACCGGATTGAGACCAAGGCAGAGCAAGCCTTAGCAACCCAGATGCCAGCTAGCTGCACCTAACCACTCCCAGCAGGAGCAAGTCCGGTACGTTCACACGATTCCTGCCTCTTCCAAATCCCGCCATGCTGACACTGCTCCCTGCCTACGTCACACCAACCTCTCCATCTTTCTGTCTAGCACCCTGTTCCGGGAGGAGAAAAACCCTCCAGCTCCACGGCTTCAGCTGACATTGGTGTCAGCAGTTTGGTTTCTGTTCAGAAGCCTTACGAAACGCCTACAACGCCCAGCTGATGCCAGCTGAAGGACTTCACAGCCATCAGGGCCACATGTCAGAGGTGGTATGGAAAATTATTCCTCCTAGTTCAGGAAAACCAAGAAAGCACACCTACCAAAGCCAGCCTGGCTCTGCACCTGAGCTGAACACCTTCACAGCTCAGGCTATAGATGCAGGGTATCTAAGAACCGGCGTGAGGCGTCAGCTTAAGCTGGAGAGAGAAAAACTGAGGTAGGAGCCAAGAAATAGGCCTCTCTCCCCTCCTCTGCTGTACCCAGTGCCAGCTCGCCCTTGATTTCCCTACGTCTTCTTCCTGCCTCAGGATCTTCAGTCTAAGGATTGTCTCTCCACGGCAGAGACCGAGATCTCCCGAACCAGCACGTCAGTCAGTTCGCAAAACCGAAGCTGCGAAATTAGGCCACTACGTGGCCAAATCTCACCGGAGCTGCAGGCGTAGCGAATGCAGCCGAGCGACCTGCTGACAGTCTGCCGCGCTACCTCCACCGGCTCCACGCAAAGCCAAAGCCATCTTGGCACCTACTACACAAAGACTGCGCTCACTAATTAAAACCAGTTTTTGAATGAGCCTCGACTAGCGCTGGACCTTATGCAGGTACATGTAAATTGGCGTAAACCGGTTCGCTAGGCTAACGCGACGTGAACGAGCAGATCCCGGTCACGTAAGCGCGAGCTGTTCTGTAGAGAAGGATGAATGCTGCATTTCTGCTTAGGCTTGAGCGAGCTCCCGCTCCTGCTACAGCTTGGCTTGCCAGCAGCCTGCACGCAGGGGAAGCCAAGAAGTGAGCCAAAACATGGGAGGATGCTCGCCCACCTCCACCCCCTTTCAGCACAGGCTGTCCCCCACCTCAGGGCACACAGTCCAACTGTTAGCTTAACCCCCCTCCACCCAGAAAGCCCTTGAGCAGCTGAGCTTTTGTCCAGAAGCACGCGAGCAGCAAGGTACGGGCATGCCCGCGCAACGCCGGCCGTCAGGACGTGGCACTGGCCTCCTTGTAAATCAAAGGGATGGAGAAGAGGTCTGGGACAAGAAGGTGACGAGGCAGGAGTTCTGGCCTTTCTCTGCCCTATTTCCCACGGATGCAGAGCTGTGCACGTCGCGCTGCATGTAGGAGGGGAAGCACAAAGCAGCTGGCGTGTGCGCGGCTCCGCACCTCGGCGGCGATGGAAACTGCTGAGCATGTAAGGGGAGAGAGGGAGAGGAGGGGGAGAGCACCAGGACGTCACAGGGCACGGATGCTGCGGGAAGCTGGGTTGCCTGGAGACTGAGCCGGCAAGAAGAGGAGGAAGAGCGAGTGCGAGAAGGTCGAGGTGCCTTCCACAAGCAGAGTTCCATCCTGTGCCCTGGCAGAGGGTGGCTGAGGGGAGCGTACCCAGAAAGGAAGTCACGATCCAACACTGCTGCAGCTCTTCCGTGCTTCGTCCGACAGCCACAGTCATGACGCTGCCAAAGCGCTTCCCGCTGCTGTTTGTATTTAACGGAAAGGTTTTAGCAAAGTCAGATGTACAGGAGAATTCCTCTCCCCCACGTCTCACAGCTTCTGACAGCTTAATGACATCCTGGTGCTGTGTTACAGCTCCAGCCCGGCAGAGACCCCTGGACACCACAAAAAGCCTGGCTGCGGCCAGGTGAGACCAAAACCCTTTCAGCCCACCTCTAATGCACTGGGCCGACTGCAGGTCTCTTGTTTGCAGGGACGGGAGAGGGAGGAGAGCAGAGAGAACTCACTTCCAGTATCAGTCTGACACACGCCTCCGGCACCCCAGAGATATCCAGCGGAATGCAGCAGGAAGATTAGCCCCCTTCTGAGAAAGTTTGCTGCCGATAAGTGCTGGGGTGTCCCTGACCCGCAGGATTTACACCCAGAACGATGCTGACCGGCACTGGGCTGAAGGCAGGACTTGCCATCTGCCGCTCAGTGCTGGTATGGGCCTTGTCCAACACGGAGCGGTGTGTCTGCACAGCCCAGTGAAGGGATAACAAAGTTAAATCCAATCACCACATCCAGCTTGTGTCAGGGAAGACCTGGTTCCAAGATCACCTGCGCTCCAGCAGGCCTGCTCCACGGCGCCAAGGCTCTCTCCCGCAGCCAGCCGCGCCGGAGCAAGTCACACGGGGCCGTCGCTCGCTGCGCCGGAGCGACACGAGGTTCTCGGAACGAGTTGCTTAGCAGCGGAGTTTTGGAAACGCAGTCGCATGCAGGAAGAAATCCGTCACAGCAGGCTACGCGTCAAGAATGCCGCACGGCAGCGGGTCCGCCCGCTGCGAGCCTAAGCTGTGCTTGCTGCAACGCAGAGCGTGCCGGAGCACAGACGGGGAACGGCTCCGTCTACCTTCCAGGTTTTTAGGGAGAGGCCCTCCTCAAATAGGAACGGAAAGTCTTCCCAGAACTGCAAGGACATTAGAGCAAGCTGGTTTTAAGCGTCACTGAAAGCTCCCCCGGCTTGTCAGTTTGCTCCAATTCATTCCTGACCCAGAAATGCTGGTGAGAAGGCAAAATGGCGCGTTTCAGGCAGGTACACAGCTTGAAACCGCTCAGGGTTGAGCGCAAGGGGATTGCATCATTAACAACCAAAAGCTCAGCAGTAAAGAAAGTTGGCAGACAGCATGGTGAGAAGGCAAAATGGCGCGTTTCAGGCAGGTACACAGCTTGAAACCGCTCAGGGTTGAGCGCAAGGGGATTGCATCATTAACAAGCTCAGCAGTAAAGAAAGTTGGCCAGACAGCATTCTGAAGTGTTAACAAACAAGATGTACATTCAGTTTTGAGTATTTTTAAGCAACGCTTACAAGGCAGAGATCACTCCTCTGACGGAGAGGTGTCCAGCGGGAAGAGGAAGCACCTTACCCCTGCCCACATCGGACACGCGTACGGAGCGGCCAGCACTGGTGCAGCGCAACGCCTCTCTCAGCAAGCCGAGAGCAGCTGGCTGGGTTTTAACACGAGCAACGTGCACGCAGCAAGAGCGGCTCTGCTTTGGCTCCAGCCTCCCATAGGACAGGAGAAATCCTACTGCCGGTGTGCCGTTGAGGAGAAACGGCTGGCACTGTAGCAGGATGTGCAGCAGGGAGCCTTTGTGGCGTTGGATTTGTTTCCTGAGGCTCCTCAAGGGTTAAAGCAGAGGACTTCTGGAAGATATTAAGCCCTGATGTCTTGGCTTCCCTTCTGCAAACAGCAACAACCTCCAGAGGAATCTGTCATCCCATATAACAATCCCTTTCACTCAACCTCAGTGGCCTGTTCCCTGTGCCTTGCCACAGCCGAGGCAGCGGTGGCTCCGTGCTGAGCTATTACACGGAGTCATGCCCACATTCCAGGGAGGAGGACGGGTTCTGCGGCAGCGTACACTGGTTTTTAACACGGAGCTATGTTATGTGCAGTTATATTCAGGAGCATAACAGCTCCTGGTTAAAAAAGAAGGCTGCGAGAACACAAATATCGCATCAGGATCACAACAGCGTCAGAGAACACCTAAAGCAACAGAGAAGATTGAAAAAAATCACTATTCAACTTCATATGCCACCAAGCCCTTTGGGGACCACGGTATTCTAGGCTCTGAAATGCAAACTAGCACCAGGATTTTCCTAAGCCTGTCCGCTTTAGGGGGCTCTATACCAACGGGAATCTCCTTGGATATTTGAAGGAAAGCAGCAGCCAAAGCTGGAGTAGAGAAACAGGAGGTATGCTGCGAGGCTGCCGCAGCCCAGTACCTGCGCAGCCCTAGGAACGTGTACCCAGGGAATCACCAGCGCTTCCCCAAGGGGCTGTGCCCACACGCCGGCAAGAACGCGGAGCTCTGCGCCCAGGAACCGGCGCCTCGCGGCTGTCCGCCTTTCCCACGGGCGCATGTACCTGCACGTCACTGCCCAAAGGCTGCCAAACAGCAGGACTAGGGAAGTCTCATCCAACGGGGACATCGCATTTATTTCTGTGATCGTTTTAAAGGTGCCAAACACATGAATGCTACGGGATCTGGGGTATCCCAAGCAGGATGGGACCAAGGTTTTGACAGAACAAGGAAGCACGCAGCACAACGCCAGCTCTAGGTGATGTGTTCAGAAACTGCGAGGCGCTGCCTTGCCAGCACCAGCCTTGATCCGTTTGCCACGATTAGACGGCAGTTTCTATGGGAACAAATCAGCGGTGGCCCAGTCACACGGCGTCTTGCAAGCGGCACTTGGACGGCTCCGCAGGAAACGCACCATCCACCTGGTACACCCGGAGACGCGGGCGCCCAGGCCCCCCGGCACCACCGTGGTCAGAAGGCCGAGGGCAGCACGCGTGTTTACGACAAACACCGCCCTGTGAGACCTCACTGGCTGACAGGACCCGTGTCTTCTCAGGGACAGCCAACCTGTCCAACATCTGCTTTAATTCGGGCAGCTTCTCCTGACTGCGTGAGCGTTCCCACTGGGAGCGGTCCTGCTCTTAGTGGAAAACGCGGGCAGGAACGGACAGCTCGTCCCACAGCCCGGTTAGCACAGAGCGGCCGAGAAGACACCCACCTCCGGGAAAGGTTCGGCAACCTGAAGATATGAGCCCTGTGAAGGCTAAGCATGTCTTACCTTCCAAGCCAGATATCCCAGTTCTTCGCCAGACCACTCATCCCCCCCACATCTCCAGGCTGCACAGCTGGTGAAACACCAGAGCCAGTGAAAGCCAGGCTCACAGCAAGATCTCCCAGGTGACAGCACAGCCTAGCAGAGACCCCGATCAGGTTATCGGCTCAGGAGGCAGAATTATAACGGATGCGCCAGCAGTACTGTCAGTACAACGCCAGCGCTGGCCTTACGCTCAGGAGGCCGGCGCCTGCGTGCACGTCAGGCACCAACACGTACGGTACCGAGTGCAGGTTCCAGATGTGCACACCTCCGGAGGAGCCCAAGCCACGGCAAACATCCACTCCTGCGAAGCCAGCCTGGGAATCCGGCCTGGAGCCAGCAGCGAGGGCTGGACAGCCACAGCATCTGCTGCAAACGCACTTACTCACCAGTTCGACTCCTGCCTGCTCGCAACAGCCTTTGAAAGGCTGGAGTTGACCTCTCAGAGGTGTCTCCATCAGTAGGATGCTTACTACGTGCCTGCAAAACCTCTTAACTGCAGCCTGTGCTTGGTTCCAAAAACAACAGAAATGATCAAACCAATGCAACGCAGGTTTTTAGCCCTAAAATGTCAGAATTATCATTGCAGCTGTAAGACTGCAGAAGCAATTTTCTCCTCAGAACCACTGCCTCTACTTATTACCTCTGCTCTTTCAGTTAATTAAAAACCCCTCAATTAGCTGACAGAGGGAGGGGTAATGTTACTGTCAGGAAGATCAGTTCCACATTCCCCTGGGCCTGGAAACAACCGCAGCTGCCTCCATCCCCCGTTACACAAAGAACGTTCGCAGGCTCAAAGGTTGCGGAGTATCACCACCCCTCACTCCACAAGTGTTATGAAACCAAGTGGAAATTTTTAGGAAGAGA
Organism: Eurypyga helias; assembly: GCF_000690775.1. Lineage (NCBI taxonomy): Eukaryota > Metazoa > Chordata > Aves > Eurypygiformes > Eurypygidae > Eurypyga > Eurypyga helias. Next base: position 3,795 of record NW_010251459.1, on the reverse strand, counting down.
AGCCAAAAGTGAAACTGTAAGGAACGTAGCTTTCAACACATTAACCCTCAGCAGCCAAAAATCAAATATTCCAGCCCCGGACAGCCCCTTCCTCGCCCCAGTCTTGCACGTGCTTTGTGGTGGAAGCGGATCGAACGGTGCCGGCGCTAGTCCCACATATTTTGGGAAAGCTGCCCCCATGCCACCGCCCCATCTTTTTCTCATGATTTGCATCGACTCAGAAAGACATTTGCTAGATACAGTAAGACTAGTGACTAGATATATTAAAACTAGCGACCTTAAAAGCTCCGTCCGGTGTCAGCAGCGTCTCCTCCGACGGGAAGCGAGCAGGCAGCGCAGCGGCACGGCCGGCCATAAAGCAGCACCCTGGGAACCACCCGGCTGGGCCTCCCTCCACCGCCACTTACCCTCCCTCACGAGGCTAGGCCGATGACAAAGCAGTGCTCTGCACGGGATTTCCACCAAGGGGTGAGGGGAGAACGCCTAAGTCGAGTCAGAGAGAAGCTGCGGACAAACACACCCTTCCAGTTATTTCCACTCCACGGTGGTGTCGGAGCTCATCCCTGCCTCTTGCAGCTTCAGGAAGCCAAAAAGGTGAAAGTGTTAAATTCACCTTTGTTTCATATCGAAGCAAGCTTGACAGAGGATCCTTCCGCAGCGGTAACTGCACAGACCAACGCTGTAAAGAATCACCTTTCACTTCGGCGTGGGAGTCAATTACACCCCTGGACAAAGACTACGAGCCGCTCCAACAGCGGCATCTCATTTCCCTTATCAGCAGAAGTGACTAACCCCACAGATAACACGGTCAGGAGTTGAAAGCCTACATCAAAGCCAAAACACGACGCAGCTACCTGGCACAGCACGGGCCGAGCCGAAGGGCACCCAGAGGGGCAGCTGCTGTGCCACAGACAAGGCTGCCGAAGCCACACGCGGGAACCGGCCCGCACACGGGACAACGTGCCCCCCCAGGCCAAATGTGGACCGCTACCTCGCTGCAAAGAGCCACGGAGAAGGGCACTGCCGCGAATCGCCCGTCCTCGAGGGCCCCACGGTCCTACCACACGCCATGCCTCTTCGCACCGCTCACGCAGGCGAGCAGGAGCCCTCAGGATGCGTTTCCCTTTGGGAGGCAGATACGCTGAGGAGCCCTCCCAACAGCTCGACAAGCAAAGGAGCTAAGCCTTCGGCTGCAAAGAGGAAAGAGCCCTGTCCAAGGGGTCTCAGAAGGGACTGAGCAGAGGTTTTACCAGCATGGCAGTGCAAAACTCATCACTGATACCCCTGTAAGAGAGCCAAACCCTCGCAGCAGCCAGGAAGTCAGGCCGTGTGTTCACAACTCACCTTTCTGTGCAAGCCGAAGCACAACAGCTCCTCAGAGGAGTTCATTCAGGTAAGGGCAGGACAACTCCAGAGCTTTGTGCTAACACCCAAGCGACCCGCTGCTTCCCATGTATCACAGGCAGCCACTAAACCCCAGGTTGTGGCACTACATGGCAAAGGGCCAAAAATCAACTGGCAATGGGTGTCACACCCTTATTGCTGACACCCCACTTACACAGATTAGACACACGACTCCCAACATGCCAGCAGCTTCAGCTGGCAAAGCGGGAGACGAGCCACAACCGAGGGCTCAGGTGTCCGGAGAGGTCCGAGGCGCTTTCTGCCCTCGGTGCCAACGCAGTCCCCACGTGCCTGACGAAGCAACCCGGCTCTCCCACAGCAAGGGATGCAGGAGTGTTTCTGAGGACGGAGGCACCGCCAGTTTGAAAGCAGACTTCAGCACTCCAGTACCGAAATTCTAACAGCGGCTGCTGCTTTGCCACCGTAAATCCTGTTCCGAGGGAGTAAGGCAGCAGCCAATACACGAGCGTAGGCACTGCACAACTGGGCTTCTGCAAGCACTTGGTGTGAAGAATAATGTTCTTAAAAGATTTCATTTCTAGGGAATGTTTAAATACTGAAGAGTAAACACTGAGTCAGAGACATGCACTAAATACAGGTAAATGCAGCAGGGGCACGTGGAAGCAAAGCCGCAGCCTGGAACGCACTCAATGCCTCCCCTTGTGCATGTGAAACTCGGGGACCGACCGAGGACAAAGCCCCTTTCATATGTGCAGGAACTGCAAGAAAACAAAAACCTGACAAATAAAGCCGATCTACGGATCCGTCTGGGGGTCCCACAGCACGCTGGGAAGGCGCAGCGCCGCAAGTCTGAACTTCTGGCATTTGAGCTTCATGTGCCAAGCACCAGGTCAGACAGCAAGGACCTACAGCCCAAGGAATCGCCGCACAGAGCGGCAACGCAGATGGAAAGGGAGGGGGTGGTGGGGGTCGACAGGCGTTGCAACTGTCCGGGAGACCGCTCCACGTCTCTGGGAGGTGACTGTACAGCTACTATTGCTCCCTTCCACGCCTTGAGCACAACCATCTAAATTGACAGCTGTTTTCCCATTCCGCGGTATTTCCTATTTCTTCGGGCAAACAGGTCACCAGTAACCGCACCAGGAAGCTGACAGCACACCGAGTTTTCCTTCGGCAGACTGGTACCACTCGCTTGCAGCGGAACAAACTGATGCAGCCACCGAGTGGCTTTTCACATCCCGGATCTCACAGCACGGCAAGATGCACGTCAACTCAAAGGAAGTACGTGCTGAGGGAACTCTTCAGTTCCAACAGCCACAAAGCGCAGAGGCGCCTCTACTCTCCACAAAATCCTGTCGTGTGGTGCACGCTCATCGATAACGGGCATTTGCTGCTAGCAAACGGGCCGCCATAGCCTTTGTTAACACCCCAACAACTGCTACTTCAAACCAAACCCAACAGGCCTGACACAAACGGAAGGCCCAGCTGGAAGCTCGCGTGATCTCCGCGGCTTCAGAAGCACCGAGACCGCGGGCTCGGCACATCGGGGCTTTCCCCGCCAGCTCGCAGCCCGGCCACCTCTGGCTGCCTGGAGCCGCAGTGCCTGGCGCCCCTGTCCCCCCTTCGTGCCCCAACAAAGCCCAAGCCACTCTCGGCCCAGGGACTTCCACCTCCTCTGAAGGGGATCACAGACAGATCCCTGCGAACTTGGCAGGCCACGTGGGAACCGACACAGTCAGGGTGGGCAAGCTGGAGCCAGGAGAAGAGTTTTGGCGCCTAAACTAGAAGCCTGAAAAATTGGAAGTGGCACTCCATTTGTTTAAATTACCTTCTGAAAGCATGCTCCATATGTGGGAATAAACAGGCGCCCTTGGTAGCCCTAAACGCAACCAGGAGTAAATTGTTCCAAGCTGCACATCTGCATTTCCCCAGGATTCGACAGACAGGCTGCCAAGGCAGGATCTGTTGCCTTACAGGACTTTTTTCCTTTTAAAAGAACTCTCACTGGGAATGGCAGCAGAAGGTAGTACCCAGGGAACAGATTGCCATCACCCCACCTCGCTCAAGGAAGGGTCTGGCTCCATCCCGCTGCCCGGCGCAAGCGGAGTCCCCTGCGCAGAGCACAGCCCGCCCGTCCCTCTCGCAACGCGACTCGCGCAGCCCCGTCGCCCCGCAATCCACGGGGAAACCCAAGCCTCCGTCGGCAGCCCGGCAGCCCGCAGAAAGAGCGGCTGCCGGAATGTACATCTTGCGCATCGCGCCCACGTGGGCGAGAGAACGAAGCTTTGAAGTGACTCTTCCCGATCACACGGACTACCAGAGCGTCCAGCCTGAAGGAGAGATCTCTGCTCCGGAGCAAGCCTACTCCCACCCTCCCACCGGCAGTGCCGGCATCCTGGCAGTTTCTACACGCTACCCAGCCCTCGAGCC
>NW_010251458.1:0-341 GCF_000690775.1 Eurypyga helias | reverse complement strand
GGGGTCACGACCCCCCCTCCTGACATATCTCCCCCTCCCTCACCTCTGCGATGGGTGCAGGGGAAGGGTGCACACACGGGTGTTAGTGACACCAGTCTGCTGAGCATCCAAACCCCATGTGCCACTGGAGAGCCACCACGAAGGCTGCGGGACCCTTGGGGACACCCAGGACCCACCCCCCAGGTGCCAACAGCCCGGGGCTGGCTCCCACCCATGGGATTTGGAGCATCACGGAGCATCTCCCTTGGTCCATCCCCTCCCCGTGGCACTTACTTCTCCTTCTTCTCAGCCGTCTGTGGGTGATTGGCCTCGGCCACGTGAGCCTCCAGCTCCCGGCGGAC
>NW_010251457.1:32100-33479 GCF_000690775.1 Eurypyga helias | reverse complement strand
TATATATATTTAAGTTAGTGTCTTTTATTTTTTTTTTCTTTGCACAATCAGCTTTAAGATAACGACAGTATTTCTGAGCTGAAGCACAGCCTGCAGTCCAGCGTCAACTATGGGTATTAGAGCATCCCTGTTCTTACTGTAAGGATCACAGAGAGCCTTACTCTAAAGATGATGTCATTTACAGACCTCTTATGCTGCACTGGCATATTTAAGATGCAGTTGAGAAAACCTGATAAACAGGTAAAGACCACATCAGATCAGAACTGTGATTTTCTCCGATAACTTTGGTGCTTTTCAAAGGAAGGCTTTGGGAAGAGGACAAGAAGACGACGGAATCAGTAGTATAAATTATAAATACTAAATAGTTTGGAATTCAGGATATTTCCCAGCAGCTCCTATTTTCCCGGTCTACATTCCTTCAAGAGCATGCATGAAGGCTGCAGCTGCAGACTCCTTTAGCTCCCCAGCCAAAACTCTCAGGAAGAAAATCCCATCTACTTCAGGCTATAAATAAATTAATTCCTTGATTCAAACAGAGACATCATAAAGTGGGGGGGGGAGGGAGGAACCCAAACCCAAACCCCAGAAAAGGTGTCACATTCTTTTCACAACAGTCTCTGCCCCACTTCAGTCCAGTTCATTGTTATTCATACCCATCCCTTTTCTATAAATATTTGTCTTGCATTTGCCAAGACTTATATTTAAAAAATGAAATTCTATTTGGGGTTTTACAGCACGGGAGGCTATTATATATACATTATCCTTATGTGCATGATTGGGGAGAATAGATGATTTGTGAAGTTATCTATTATGGGGAATAATCAAGATTAATGAGCCCTATGGCACTTGCTGAATGCCTCCAGAGATTTATTACTCAGGTTGTTCGTTTTTCTTGTTATGTTGGTGCTGTCAAGAGTCCTATAACAAATGCAAACACAGACGTGTATTAATTGCAAATGTGGAACAAGGCTACTGTGATGCTGCTAAATACTTACAGCTCTGCGGTTTGTACAGCATCTTCACTGGCTGTAAGGTTTCTTATCTGCCAGGTTTCTGATGAACTTTCTATTTTGGTATATAATGCCTTTTTTTTTTTTTTTAATTCCTAAAAAGATAAGAGGGGCAGGATTAAAGAGGAATGGGAATTCTGTGTCCATTTTACTCTTGATAATGCAAGCTCTAGGCAGAACCAAAAGAGGCCTGGGCTTTTCCTGAAAGGCTGTGCAGCCAACTCTGCAAGACCTGATTTTATCACAGGTACCTTTCAAAACAAGACTTTAAAAATGCCAGTAATTATAGTATAACATAAGTTTCTTAAGAAACACGACATCCATTTTACTTCCAAACCTGCCTAAAGATGCCATTATACCACGCATCCG
>NW_010251457.1:1272-32062 GCF_000690775.1 Eurypyga helias | reverse complement strand
CGGCTGCCAGCAAACTCCATGGTATCATCGGGAGGATCATCGTGACCCCTGAGCCTCTGAAATTATTTACTGTAATCTCAGTGTTCTTGGAAGTTTAGGGAGCTACACTTCTCTGAATTTAAAAATGTTCAAGAGCAGCTCCTCATTTATTTTAAGTAATATTTTTCCTGTATTGTATTCTCTTATCTTCGTCAATGCCATCGAGCTGAATATTGATCAGGAGTCAAATTAAAATATATCAGAAATTCAAAAAAGGGGCCATGGAGGAGGGAGGGGGGGAAGGAGGGGAGCGGAGGGAGGGAAAGTTAAAATGGGATCAATGTTACTTAAATACTCCCTATGCTAAATCTTAAATTCAAGCAATGATACACTGACCTAAATTAATGACAAAGTAGTTCATGAATGCTAATGAAATACACAGCATGTGTATCTCAGTGTCACGACATCATCTGTAGATTTACTTGTGGAGGAAGCAGGCACTCTGCCCGTTTTCTTCTTCATTAACACTGATGTGGATGGACACTTTATCCCTTCCAGCCTTCTCACACGGGATTTGCACAAGGACCAGTTCCCAACCGCAGACATTCACAGGTCTCTCCCGCGCTCCCTGGTGTGAGTTCAAATCAGAAGGTGTAGAGTTTTCATGTTTACACATTCATCCATAAAACACATTTCTACCTCCCGGGCAGATGTTTTTCTCATTCACCATGCTGGCATAAACACAGAAAGCGTGGGATGATGCTATTAGCTCAGCACTATTAATGTACAGGAGGATATAATAATGTAGCAGCAAACAGTGATATCATGAAAATATATCGAGCTCACCTCTCTCAAAATAGCACAGCATAAGAAGACCTGGAAGGACCCACCAAATTTTTCCCAGGTGGAAAAGAAATCCAACAAAAGCTATTTAAGACCAATACGCAGGTGCAATTTCAGGCTTAGAAGTCACCATGTTACAGTTTGAAAGTATCTAGGAGAGCCTACAGGGAAAAAACAAATAATCCCTGAGCACTTTCACCTTTATTTTGTTGATTTTTACTTACACAATTTCTATGGGTTTCTGTGGAAGATAGGCTACTATCTATGATAGAAGATAGATATGAAGATAGGCTACTAACTATCTATGTCCAATTAAGTGGACATTTAGTTTGGTCATGTAAAGCTGTTCATATACTTTACATAGCTTGTGCTTAAGTTTAAATAGCTTTAAAAAAAGATTTAATCCTTTTTTTAGCCATATCTTAAATTAAAAAAAAAAAAAAAATCATAATCTGGCTACTAAGCATTGCTGGAAGAGAGATCCTCTGTCTCTGACCTGAAAACAATTTCTCCTAAGACCTCAAATCCTCCCCTTTCTCTATTCCCCACTCCTTAATTCCCTAAATCTCCAGATTCAGAAGACCACCTTTTTTATGGATGAGAAGTTGTTCCAGTTTTGTGAAAACTGCAGGTATACTTCGGAGGCACTGCCAGTAGTATCAGCAATAGGGACAAACACCCTAAAGTGAGAAATGTAGCAAGTCCTTTGAAAGGACTGAAAAGGATATTCTTTTCATTAAATAACTACATGCACCCTTCTTTCTCCTGGTCCGAAATAAAATACAGCAGAAGTTTGTTTCATTTAGGTCTGCAGTTAGTACCTAGGTAATTTGCCACGCTGAGGGAACAGTCATGTATGATTTCGAAATACAAACTAGAGAGTCATCCCTGACTAGTAATCTGCTTTTATTTCTCTCTTAACACTATGGAAAAAATTGCAAAAACCTAGAGATATACAAGGAAATAATAGCATAGTCCCAAATGGTCTTTTAAAAAAAAAAAAATCAACTCGGATAGGTGTGTATTTATTGGCAGACTTAAAAAAAAAGGAAAACATTTTATTAAATAGCTAGAAAGCACCAATGCAATTCTTTGCCTTTGGGTGCCACTCTGCCTCACAATGAAACAAGTTTTTGTACACTTGCTACCCAGACTGATTGGTACCGTCTGAACAACAAACAATCTCCCCATTTCCTTAAGTGTTAACCATTTGTAGCAGTAATTTGTATAACTTCAGGCAGTAGGTTAACATGAGACAGCTGTTGGAGAAAAAAATCAGACATGCAAAAATTGCGACAACCATTCTTATTTTTGCATATGTTCGTGTTGGCAATCAAGGGGGAAAACCTGTAGCAGTTGTTTAGAAAACCTGGAGCAGAACAAGCCTCACTGTATCTATTAGCAGACTGCCAATGGATTATGGACGCTCAAAAGACTAAGGCAATGCACGCAACTTCAGTCACGATGCAGGCAAGATGTCACGCAACGCAGAATAGAGCCCTTCAGTCAAAGACTAGGAGGGCCAGAATCCCTTAGATTTACACACATGGCCCATCGGCAGAAACTGTATCCCTTTTATTTAAAACATCTTCTTCCAAAGACTTCTCAAAGAGTCAACAACTCCAGACCAACCTTCATTAATAAAATCTTATGGGAATATCTACTGATTTAAGAGCTTCACCCTGTCTTCTCAATATCCTCCAATCAGCATGCAAAGGTTCATCTGAAGCCTTGTTGTCTCCAGGCTGGACAACACCAGGTCCCTTGCACGGCACAATGGTGGGAAGACAAGCAACATGTATGAGTTAAGACTATCTTACTGGACAGAAGGAAAAGTATTTTCCTCATGAGGACAGTCAACCACTGGAACAGGTTGACCAGAAACACTATGCAACCTTCATCTTTTCAAGACTCAACTCTGTATTAAGCCCTGAGCAACCTGGTCCGACCTCACAGCTGACGCAGCTCTGAGCAGAAGGTTGGACTAGAGATCTCCTGATGGACCTCCCAGTGTGAGTTATCACATGATCCTATTACTACTAGCAGCAGGAGCACTTGGTAATACTTTACAAAAATGAGAAGTGACAACAGAAAGCCATCACACCACGAATGGATGAAACTGAAATATCAGAGAGTATAAAATAGTGAATTCTTTTTGCAGGGGAAGCATGATCTTATCTCAAGCACCACAGCAGCAGCTCAGTCTTATGTGACAGGGTAGAGACTATCAAAGTCTTTTGGTTTTGATAAATTATTAGTAACCTACTAGCAAAGAACAGCTTTCTTGCAGGGGCTAAACATCTCCAGATCACCTGAGATTTCATTCAAAAAGGACTGTCCCACTTTGCTACAAAGGGCAACTTGCAGGAATTAGGAATTGAGATTTTTGCTCTCTCCATATGACAACATATGGGATGTAGGAATGAGTGATGGGTCTTTTATAGTGCCTGATAACCTAGGCGTCCTAAGAAAGAAGATACTTGATCTCTCTGTCCTTGAAAACAGAAGAGACAACTCTATGTAGGTTGTATCAAATAGCAAACTCAGCTCATACTTTAAACACAGGAAAGTTATGCTAGAAGAGCTGTAAGGTAACACATATTTGAAGGGAAAAATTCCTACCAAGTAGCAGGCTCCAACCTCTAACATCTGCAATTAAACATGCAGGTATAACAGTAGGAGCCACCTAGAACATCACAGCGGCTGAAGTTACAGAAATCTTTTAGCAGCCCCCCATGAAGTGCTGTTAGAGTAATTTGGTATTCAGTGTAGGATCTGTGAGCACCAACGAGGTCAACCTTTTACAGACCCTTTAGTTCTGCTTCCACAGAAGTTACTGCAGACAAAGAAAAATCCCACAAGTAAATGCTAAATGTGTACTTTGGATCCACTTCCCACCCAAACAACTTGAAATACAGAGACTAAATTATAAACGAGACAATAGCTACTAACTTGTAGCTGTTGGCCAGTTTGATTCCAAAAGTTCAACTCCACATTTTAAACAGCTTTAAAAAACAGATAAGATGGTCAGACACCACCAGACTATCTATATAATGATGTGCTGCAAAGCCCAAGAACCACCAGTGAATTGCTCAAACTTACAAGTCATCTCCAACTTTAAACCTGTAGCTGTGTGTCAGAGTATTTTTTATATAGACATCTTCAATGAGATTTTCCCCAAAATCTAATCACTGTGATACTCTCAATCATTTTGATTAGCTTAATTCTTTCACTACAATTCCAACCCTATGATGGGGCCACACAGCTGGCAAGATGGACAAAGGAAAATGTCAAACACCTGGCACCGGAAGCAAAAAAGGCTCCTACATGTCAGAAGGGAGTTTTTGTATGATTCCAGAGAAAGACAGGTGGATGACACGAAGATGTGGCTTATTCAGATTGGCTTCAATTAATAGAAAGCTCTGAAGTTCAGGAATTTGTCATTTGTTATAATGTTTGTAAGAACATAGAATGGTTTGGGTTGGAAGGGACCTTAAAGATCATCCAGTTCCAACCCCCCTGCCATGGGCAGGGACACCTTGCACTAGACCAGGTTGCTCAGAGCCTCATCCAGCCTGGCCTTGAACACTTCCAGGGATGGGGCAACAACTAGTGGTCAGTTCTGCAGGCTGGCTAACTGCTCTCTGCTGACTGTTTAACAATGACTAGTACGTGCATATATACATAACTACATATATATAGGTATATATTTTTTATTTTACATGTTAATGACATTAAAAAAGGGAGGAACTAAAGACAGAGAACAGCAAGCCAGCAGATGGAGAGAGACTATGCACAGAGCCCAAACAGTTTGCAGATATTCAAATTATAAATAAAGGTCCCTTTGTGTGTACTTTAAAATAGATATTTCCAAGATGGACTGGAAATATTTAACTACTTTCCAGAGATGCCTAAGAAGAAGACCTAAAAGCATTACTGCATAGAGAAATACGGCTCATAAACCATGTAGTGCAAATTTACTTTTCTGTGCTACACCTCCATGCTGTGTATGTCCACATATGTATCAGTGCTATACTTCCAGGCTGAACATTTGCAATTCTTAGAGTAAAAACCACACTGAACAGAGTAACACCTTGTCTTTTAACTTTGCCTTCTTTCTCCCAGCATTCTGAACACAAAAGTAGTAAGGACCTTGATTCCACTGTGAGACATAACCTACGTTTCACGGATGGGAAAATTAAGGCACTAACACTCAGACTGATTTCACTGAGCTACAGAAGCCTCGGTAAGTACCGCATTAGTAACTCAGCCATCCTCCTCCTTTCTACAGTCAGTAACAAGAAACAAGGGGACCAGACTGCCCTGCCAAGGATGCCAACCTCTATCTTGACATCAGCAGGATTTTAGGATAAACAGACTTCTTTTATCTCCTGTGAGGGGTGGAGAGCATTAACCCTATTTTATGCACTTGCTGCACGTAGATGCCTCTAGGGAGAGCAGTAGCATCCCTCAGACACTACTTCTACCTACCTAAAATCCGACTCAGCGCCTGCAGAACTTTCTCCAGTGACTTGCACTAGGACAAAAAGAACCTTAAATCTGTAAACACACCCCTATGTGATTAAATGCTAAGTCATTAGCAGATAAAGGCAGGACTCAACTCCCAACCCTGAGTTTCAAATGTCAGATCATGTATTTTTAAAATCCTCTTTAGCTTCTACATTCATCTTCATGCCAAATGGTACAGTCTGACTGACACTGGGCTTTCATGTATAGGAAGCTATACAGAGAGAAATGATGGGGACAGTCACTAAATTCCTAGTTTTTAAAATTTTTGCTGGAATTGAGATCCAATATAAAGTCAGTTAAATAAAATTGTCAAAAAGAATGAAAATCTGACATATCTATTGAAAATTGGACCTTTTCTTCCACCTGTTGGGAATGCAAATTTTCCTATCTATCTTTGGCTATTAGTGAAAGGCAGTAAACATAATTCTCATTTTTCTCAGAAAAATCTATGATCTCTGTCACAATGTGGTCAAAAGACATTTATTCTTTCTTTCAGGTTGTTCGATAGGCTAAAGAAGAAAAATTCCTAGAAAATGTCTGCCTACTACTGAAGGAGGAAAAAAAAAATCGTTGGTAATCCGAAGAGAGGGAGTATTGCAAGGGTGCTGCAGAGCCTTTAAAGGGCAGTTGAAGACTCACAGCAAGAGCTTTGAGCCTGGAGCACACAGGTCAGTCAGCATTTTTGGACCTTGACGGAAGTATTTTGCGGGAGATGAAACAACTGTACGATGATACTGTGCCAGGCACTATCTGTTTCATTAGAGAAAGAGCTGAAAAGTGTTTTGATCAAAGTTGTTTCCTCTTTCTGTGCTTGCTATTGCTACTGAAACACAGAACGGAAGGGGAAGTAGTCCAGGCTTGCTCAAACCTGCAACACTACCAAGCTGTCTGGAAGCATCAGTAAGGTTTGATGTTTTGGGGTGCTTTTCTGTTATTATGTTTTTCTGTCTTTAAGTATCAAACACTACCTACACCCACAGCCTATGCCCAGCTTGAATGCCATTTGCCTAAATTTTGTGGGGTAATAACACTTGGCTCTTGCATGTCTTAGAAGTACCACAAACCACACAAAAAACCCCACAAACATCAACTGAATAATTCTCAGAGCTCTGGGTTTTTACCACTTTCTGTAAGCAAACTGAGGCACGGACACACAAAAAAATCCCTCCCTAAAGCTTTGTGGAATTCGCAAGTGGAGCTGCAGCTAGGACAGAACTGCAGCTAGAATCCAGCAGTTTTCTCCCATTTATCACCCTGCAGGCTTCATAATCCAGACTGTTTCCCACAAAGTCACCCATGAAAGCATAAACTTTCACAGCTTTTATTCATTTTTAGACCTGGATTCTTTGTACACGGTGACCAAGGCACAAGACAGGCTGGCAGTCTACCATACTCTAACTGAAGCACTGACACTAGTAGGATTCCGAAGTGGGAAAACTGGGAGATGTAGACCTGGCATTCAGCATCCATCCCAAGGAATAGCCCCAAAGTGCTGGAGGTACCAGGCCTGGTTTTCAGTGCTGCACAAACCAGGGTTTTCATGGTCTTCATCCTCAACCCATCCTTCAAATACATGCAGCTCAATTTATTCACTATGCCAAACTCTGCGACTTAATTCCTTTTGTCTATGGTGCCCAACACAATAGGACCTCGATCCCTTGTTGGAGCCCCTCAGAGCTATCGTAAAACAACAGCTTTAATCTGTTTTATCCAGTCCTAGTGAATGAAGCTTTAGAGGGTATTTTTTGCCTGCTCTGCCAACTAGATACTTCATAAAGTGAAACAGAATCTCTGCTTCCTTCAGGGCACCTGCTTTCAATTACAGGAAACATACGGCACCTTCAGATTTCTCAGCTTTCAACATCTGTGCTTTGCAGGTACAATTTGTTGCATTCAAATTACTGCTAAACCGGCAGAATGGTATCGAGCTTTCGGGGGCATGCTTGAGAAACACTAGAGATGGACAGAAAGTAATGGCATTTGCAATGGCTTTTTAATGACTGATTAATGACTGTTCTGAACCAAATCCTTCACGTTGTTTAGAATCCTCACCCCGCTCCTCTTGGAAAGTCCGTTCAGCCCCAGCTTGATTAGAAACATCACCTCTACCCTGCAGCAGACAAACATAGTGACATGGTTATCCAGTCAAATACACCAGTCTTGCACCTCCTTCTAAAAGGTAACTCCTTAAATAATACCTTTAAAAGGAAAACAGCCTGTTACAACTGGTCAGTCACAGCTGGTCACCACACTGCGAGGAGACGCACAGCTACAGGTTTAATTCTGTTCTGTAGCCCATAGGGTTCATCAGTCAGTCAGGGATACACGCACACCGACTTTTACCCTCCCACCTTTTCCAAAAAGCACTGGTCCATACAAAACACACCAGCTCATCTGAGTAACCCCCCAGGACTGCTCCAGCCTGGTGGAGTATGAAACAACCCGAGTGCCCGTTCCTAGGCACACTGATGGCAGGAGTCTCAGTTTAACCATTACTGTGATGCGCTCCATTACGTAGGTTCCTGCTGCCAGCCTACTGGGCTCCGTATTTCAGCTGTCACCATATCATAACTGGTGCTTGCCAAATCGCATAAGCTAAAGTACAGCTCCCTTACGGCTTCTGCTGTGTCTAGCTCAGGAAAAACTTGCTGGACCTAGGGAACAAGAACCAGCAGCCCTTAGGTCTAATCATGAGATAGCAAGTGATAAGGAAAAGCTGTAGAGTGAAAGGTCCACACTACTGTTAATTCTAATTCTAGACCTACAAGAATAGCTTTTCATGGACAGATGGATGAGAGATCTGTGGCAGAACAGTATTCATAGGAATACATCCTGGAGGATACATTCCAGGATCAAATCCAGTTGGATTTCAATATAGTGATGGCTACTGGTGTATTTACACTATTTATTATTAAGTGTGTATTCTTCTATTCATTATAACTACATTAGTTCATATTTATTTACAAGGTTCAAGGCTCATTCCTTGAATGTAAGGATGTGAACTAAGCTTCAGTGGAAGGTCACTGAGCTAGCTTAAAATCGCAGGATATCTGCTATGGGAGGATCCGTGCTGAGTGAACCTCCCTTGCCTGTTCACATGGTCCTAGCAGCTTATTATAGCGTATGTGAGAGAAATTAAGAACTTAAAAGAAAACAATTACTATGCTTTGAGAAACCTTGCCTTAAGAGAAGAAGGACTTCGGGGTGTTGGTTGATGAGAAGCTTAACATGACCCGACAACGTGTGCTGGCAGCCCAGAAATCCAACCTGCACAACAAGGTGTGGCCAGCAGGTCAAGGGAGGGGATTCTGCCCCTCTACTCTGCTCTCATGAGACCCCACCTGGAGTTCTGCATCCAGCTGTGGAGCTCTCAACATCAGAAGGATATTGACTGCTTGGAGCGAGTCCAGAGGAGGCCACGAAGATGCTCCGAGGGCTGGAGCACCTCTGCTATGATGAAAGGCTGAGAGAGTTGGGCTTGTTCAGCCTGGAGAAGAGAAGGCTCCAGGGAGACCTTATAGCTCCTTCCAGTACCTGAAGGGGCTACAAGGAAGCTGGGGGGGACTTTTTACAAGGGCCTGTAGTGACAGAAGAAGGGGTAATGGGTTTAAGGTTTAGATTAGATGTCAGGAAGAAGTTCTTCACGGAGGGGGTGGTGAGGCACTGGAACAGGTTGCCCAGAGAAGCTGTGGATGCCCCATCCCTGGAAGTGTTCAAGGCCAGGCTGGATGAGGCTTGGAGCAACCTGGTCTAGTGGAAGGTGTCCCTGCCCATGGCAGGGGGGTTGGAACTGGATGATCTTTAAGGTCCCTTCCAACCCAAACCATCCTGTGATTTTTAGACTAGAACAAACTTAGAAAAGGAAACTAGAAATCAACTCCTGTTGTTTACTTAATATAAGAAAAATTGCTCAAATTTGTGCCATACTAACCTTCATGAAACCGACAGGCTAGAAATCTTTTCTCTTAGATCACATAATTTTTTGCAAGCTTGCATCAGAATAAAGAGCAAAACATTGTGGCACCTACCAGGCTGCTTCACTACACCTTTTAACCTGCATTCAGCTCTGCACTTCTGTCTCCTACAGGTTTACTTCAGGAGACTGAAGCAGTAGGATGGGATCCAGGTTCATCTTTGCATTCCAAGCAGGCTACACCTCCTATGTTTGGTTCACGACTTTTTCTAATTTAATTATGTTTGCACTTGGATGTAAGTTAAGTCACAGCTCAACCATTAACTGTGCTCTGCTATGGCATCCACCCCTCTATATTTGACTTTGCTAACTGCCTAATGTTTTGCAGAGAGTTTTTGATAAGTGTGTGTTTGCAGATTTTCATGACAGACTAATAACACCAAAGGAGGCTCCAGGAACGTTTTAAGTAAATATTATGTGTATATTTTCTCAACAGTGTCTGCCTACCAGCACCTTCAGAGCTGCATAATCTTATCTAGAACACATTTGCATTCTGTTTGCACTAACCAACACGGTCCATACTACTGAGCAAACTGTTATTTGATTAAAACATTATGCAGAACATAATTCCAGGACACACAGTCATGTAGCTCTGAAGAGGTAGCAGTTTTCTATTTTTGTCTTGCAAAATTCTACTTCCCATCATGAGGCATTTCTTCATCAATCATATTGAAGAATGAGTAGATGTTGGCCTTCACCTGGGCCAGGAACTTCTTAAGGTATTTTAAGAAACTATTTGCTCTTCTGCCCTTGTCTTCTCCCTTCTCTATTGTTCTTCCCTATTTAGGCCTCAAATTCAAAAGAGGATGGATACCTGAAATGTAGGTCCAGCTGCAAATTATTCGAATTTGCAAGAACTTCAGAGCAGGCATCTTCTCCTACTGTGTCAAGAGATGACAGAACATCAATACAGGGGAGATGCTGGAGCTTGGTGGAGAGCAGATGTTAGGCATCTTAACTTTTTCTCGTAATTTATTATACTGTCATCTTTTGGGCTGCCATCAGCAGATGGTTTAACAGTTTGGAGTGATAGCCAAACTGAAAAGAATGGAGTAGTGCCACTGACATCACATTGCACGGATGAGAACTGATTAGGGCATTATCTCCTCACGTGAAATAAGAGAACTGCATTCCACACTCAGCCACAGACTTCCTGTGGACATGTGTCATTTTGGGTATAACAACAGTACAATCTAAACTACGGCAGCTGCCTATATAGACCATATACAAAATAAATTTAAGCTAAGCTAGTTACTAGTAACAGCTGTGAAAGCACAGGCTCTGAAACTCATCTGCTGCAGACAAATCTCTAATCTCTTTGGCTCAGATTTATTAAATCTATGTGTGCAGGATTTCCCATTTAGTCCGTGAAGAGAAATAATCATTTTAGAGGGCAATTCAGACTTCAGGTGGACGAAGATGGAGGTATAAATGTCTTTCCATTGACTGTAGAGACATCCTAGGGCAAGTGTAGATAAACACTATCTGTCTGTAAAGGAGGACAACAGCTTTTTCGCAGCAATATCATGAAGATGAATACATATGGCTTAGAATAATGACAGCAATTATCTACCTCAGTTACATCAACTTTCTTGTTTTCTGTTCAACTTGCCTGCTAATAGTACATCAATATACATCTGTTCTGTAAAGGCAAGTATTCCCTTTCTATTTCAACAGTTCAAGGTGTTATTAGGAATCCAAGGCCAGAAAGGACATCCCGTGTCACCGAGCTTGGTTGCCAGCCAATACGGGTAAAGGCAAATAGTGATCTCATTCATCACGTTCAAGTTCTGTAGCCCAGTAAACAATGTTGCTGGTGCCAGTAACAGGCCACAGACTTTGTGCTGAGTCTGCACAGCCTCGGGACCCAGGCATGTCAGGCTTGTCTACACTTGTATTGCCCAGCCCGGAGCTTAGTTTTAGCAGCTTTAGCTGTAGCAGCAATTTTCCTAATGACCAGGTGGCTATTGCCTAATTTATTTTACTTTTGCTTATCTTCGCATAATGATGCAGTTTAAATGTAATTTTTATACAGACAGTAGTAACAAGTAGTTACTCTGCATAGGATGAAATATTTATGATCCCAGGATAATGACAGAGTGCAGAGGAACACTGACAAGGTATCATAGCAGCGGCCTCAGAAGGGGCGACACACGGTGCAGAGGAGCGGAAGCACGAGCTGATATCAGACAGGGCACAGAGTGATACTCAAGACCCCAGGGCTATAAAAATTCATCTATAGCTGGCTAAAGAAATGCAAACCTGTGGGTTTTGGTTTAAGAAAGAAAAAAGTATCCAGTGTACGTAAGACATCGCATACACACTGAATTCAGAGGTAATGTGGTGCTGCAATCCAATGAAGAAAAAGCAAGGTGTAAAAAAGCGTGTTAGAAAACATAAAAACCAAAAGTAGACAGACGCAGAGCCCAGAGTGAAGATGAAATCATCAACATGCTTCTCATGGCAAAGGAGATACCCCCACTATGAATATACCCCTCCCTGTGAAGCTCTTGGTATCTGACAACTTGCCATAATCACTCCCGAGATGCAAAAATTAAAGCCAACAGCCTCACGACTCTGAGTAAAGGTGAGAAAAGCACCACAGACAGGGGTCGATACGCAGAAATGTGTGTTTATCCATCTAAAATTTATTTATTATTGAAGCTTCACACGCACACACCCCCACCCCCTATAACAGTATTCTTTCTTTTCTCTTAACAAGTAGGCCTGGACTAATAACAATTCTTTGATTAGTCCATTAAGATTTCAATTACACTAACAATAAGTTTCTGCCTTTTACACCGAGGGCACATTTCATCTTGCCTGTAAGAAGATTTGGAGTGTAACAACGTTCAATATTAAAGCTAGCCTCTTGCCTTCATTCCTCCTACAAGACAGCCAAGCCAAAAACTCACAGCTGTAACCAAGAAAAAAACACCCTACTAATTTTTTCTAGCGTGAATATATTCAATTTATATCCATTACCGTCTTGCGCTCCTCTATAGCATTTACTTTTCCCATATGTTCCTGCGGAGTGGTCACGCTCCTGTTAGGCACTGCAGAGGCTAATCAAGACAAACTGGTTTTAGCCTCATCTTACGGGACAGTCACTGCCCCTCACTTCTCACTATAGAAACCCCAGCATGGAAACAGAACTTATTGAGGAAGCTTACGGTGAGACCTATCGGTTAAGAGGAAAAGTGCAGTCCTGACAATTTGATGCTAATTTCCAACATTTGGGTTTGCTAGAGTAGTTTTTGAGCAGTAACAAAGCCAGTTGTAATAATACAACAATCATCATAATATGTTAACAGATTTAATTGAAGTAATTTCTGCAGACAATAAGAATTATACCCTAATGCGTTAATTAATATGATTAGGAAATGTTGCGAAAACGAGTATGCGAAATGGTACAGCACAATATCCGGAAAGGCGTGGTTCCTCCAAGCTCTCCTCGGGGTGAGATTTATGGACGCTAACACACAAGGCTTCAGCAAGGTAAACAGCTGTTTCGATTTTAGTTATAATGAACATTAACTCTACATCCCCATTTCTGCTTAATTAAACCTCTGACTCTGCAACCAATCAAGAGCGAACAGCAAAGGTAACAGGCACTAATTGGGCCCTGTGCAATTTCAGCCTCAGCTTGCAGCCAGCGGTCTACCTAAACCCAAAAAGTTTCTCTCCTGCTCCCCTCTGCCAGCCTACCGAACAATTTCTTCACTCAAAGCCAAACCACGTGTGTGCAACATGAGAAAAGGATGATGTGAAAGCACTGCCAAACGTACAAAGTGAAAGATTAAATTAAACGCCTTTTTACTCCTGTCCACAAGACAGTCACTTCCTTATACAACGTAAAGACAAAAAACCCTGCAAAACAAACTAAGAAACTGGCAAAAGACTCTCCCGAACCCTCCTGCCAGACAGATTGACAGCAAGCTCCTGTGATTTTTGATTAATCTGTACCCTCCCCCAGAGAGGATCATAACCACGCCAGCACGGAGTTAAACGCCACACGAGCACGCAAAGAGAAAGGGAAGGAAATACCTCACAACTTGCTTTTTAAAATGCACATGTAGAAAAACACGAGATGCACCTACTAATATAGAAACCCTTAAAAACCGTGGTGCTGCGCCCCAAAGGCGTTTTGAAGAGCACACAGCCCCCCTGTACAAAATGTCCCCCCTTTTCTCCTCACGACACGCGTCAGTCAGCGCCGAAGCCGCTTCATCTGCGAGGGACCGAGCACTCGATGTGACAGAGCACAAGCTTCTACTACGCTTACAGGAGGGGAAAAAATTTCAAAAAAAGAGGAACTTACGCCCTAGAGGACACAAGATAATTTCACATTATCCTGTTAATGAATCTTTAAGACAAGATAGCGTAAGAAAATTGTTGAAATACCTCGCAGCCCCTTAGATCTGGAAGTGACAGCTGCAGCCGCTCTTGAACCACCTCACTTCACGAGCATGCTCCTGAAGGGTTTTTTCCGACCTACAACCTTTATTTGAGCTTCCTCTGTGGCTTAGCAATACAAAAAGTGTCGCTTAATCGTTACGCTTAAACCACTGGCTTGCTGGTTAACTTCCCCCCACCCCCCCGCCCAAAGCCGAACGCTGCGAGTTCACAAATCTAGGAGGCAAAAGCTAGGAAAAATATCCTGCGGTTCACTACAACCACACAATAACCCTTAATATAAATGTACATATTAACTTGCGGCGCAGTAATAGTCAGTTGGGATTTACATGCACAACTAGGTTCATCTTCAAAAAGCACCATTTTGTCGCTCACCGAAGGAAGTGGTAAATACCGTGCGTGCTCTCGCCGCTTCATGGGAGGCTGGCTACCTAAGCCCTGAACTGAGAGCAGACCTTAAATATAAATCACTTAATTGCTCATTTTATTTGATACCTAAGTACTTCATGCTAATAAAGTTAAGCATTAAAGGATTACAATGTGACAAATTATACGCCCATCTCATAAAAGAAATATTACCGAAACAGAGTCGGGTCTGAAAGGCTCTCGATAACATACAGCGTATGTCTAATTTTAGATGATTCCTCCATCACTGGAGAGTTTGCAGTGTACACAGCCAACCCAGCTCAATCAACTGACTTCTATCTCCATGACTCCAGGTCACATTATCTCATGAATGAACTGTTATGTAGGTCAGTCAAGAGTCATCTTCTAATTGAATGCATGTTTCAGCCTTGGCATTTATGCTCTAGATATCAAGGCCGTAGACAATTGGGTGAGTCGAAAGAAAATATCAAGGAAGGCGTTGTGATAATTAGGCTTTGTTTCACACAACAAGCATGAAACAGATACTAGCAGAAGCTCGTATATAGCTGGTTTTAACTGGATTTAATACAGGTGGAAAGCGCAGGAGCAACAGGCTCGGTGGAGAGAGGTTTTATTGGGTCACACATCACATTTTAGCCACAAATCAAGAGCTGTCCTGCTAATGTAGCTCAGCTTGGCTGGGACCCGTATCGGTCTCTGCTGATACATGTGCCAAACGTGTCTGCTTACTTGCAGTAACTGACACCGCCGCCTTCTTTCACGTAGGCCCCCAAACGGTCATCAAGAAGGAATATTTTTGGTTGCTCCCAAATCAAGGTGGATTCGAGACAACAACAGAACTGAAACTTTCCATTCTTTGTCGCCAATCTCTGGAGCCGTACTTACGTGTTTTAAGGAGCCAGGTCTTCAGGGAGACTTACCCATATGGTTCATGAACTGTTTATTTAACTTTGAAATCAGGAGGCTGATGTAAAATACATTAGAGTTAAAGCCCTGGTAATACTGGGGTAAAGCAAAGATTGTAAGACTGGAGATGCTTGATGAAACTCATGCCAAAGAGCTATTGCTGTACAGAAACACTTCAGATCAGACATCTCTTTTCACTTCCCTTTCAATCCAAGCTATTCTAATTTAGACGTAAAAGCAAAATTGCAACTGATTAAAATTGGGTTGGCGGTAGTTCCCGTATGAGGAAACACATGGCTGGCAATCAGATAAAGCCAAGCCGCCTAAGTGCAGCACTGCCTGTACTTTATAACCCTGACCCAGCAGCTATTTACTAGTTGTTTGTGTACTTTCAATTTTCAGAAACAACTCAAAGGATTTTCTCCTGCTTTGTTCTACCCCAACTTTAAAAATCATTTCTAGTGTGCAAAGGGTTAAAACTACCGAAGCGAAAGAAAAACGCCCAGGGCCAAGTTTTCGTGTTGCCTGTATACTTGGTTGCATTTTCATCTCCTGTGTCCTGACAGCTGTTATCTTCAAGTGTGCTTCAACATGCCCATTGCTGTTCCAGCAGTCTTTTTCTTCAACTCCGAGCTTGCTTTTTAAAGCTTTAGAACCTTGATGCATGGGGGATGAAGAAGGGGGATGCAGGAAGTAGGACCCAGTTTATGGGAGACATCTTTTGCCATCTTGTGCCCCACCTACTTCAAAACAGGGAGTTTTAAAAAAAGGTATCAAAGTAGGTCAAATAAAAAATTAACCAAAAATAACCCTTATCTAACTCTCTCCCCGTCTCCAATAAAGCCTTTGCTCCAGTGCTGTTCTCATCTCCCAGCAACAACTGCTGTGCACTCACATAGCGTGGTTCTTAGGAGGATGTGAAAGCAGTTACAAACATCTGTTAATTAAGTCTCAATTTGCATGTGAGATGGGTAATATACTAATTTTACAAATGGGTATGTTGAACCACACAATGCTGGATAAAGCTAGCCAACACAAGTACTTCAGTACAAGTTAGAAGGAGGGAAACTGAGTTTCCTTGTTCTGGCTACCATTCTTCTCAATAAATAAAGGCTATTTAAGTGTGCCCCAGATGTTGACAGCTTTTACTTTGCAAAAGACAAAGTCAGAATCATTTCCCAGAAAATAAACACAGGTATTCGTACAAAAAAAACCCACAAACCAGTTATCTATGAATACATTGCTTCAGGTCCAATCTGGAACAAAGAGTATTAATGTAATTTTAATGGCTGAACTGAGGGAAGGTCATAATACAGTGTTTTAATTCTAGTACATTACTGCTGCATTTATACATTAGCAGTTAATGTGATAATGTCAAACTCTCCACTAGTTGTGACATCATAAAAAATAAAGACTGATTTAGTATTCTTTTGGGAAAAAAAAAAAAAATCAGAGCTATTATTAAAAGCCGCCCTATTCCAGCCACTGGGAGAATGTTTATCTTGGTGCATCAATTTTGAATGCAAGACGAAAACTATAATGTGAAGTCAACAGAAGTGGAAAAGATAAATCTTTGGTAAAGTGCACAATCAACAAAGGCAGAGAAGGTTTTTTGCCGCTGTTGGGTTTAGGTTTTTTGTTTTGGGGTTTTTTGGGGGTTTTTTTGCAAATGAAATCTTATTAATGCTCCTTGATCTGTGCATGCCATTTTTAATGGAATGCAGGAAATAATATAATAGAAGCGAAAAAATAAACATAAATCTGAAAGTCAGCTTGAGGAAACAGCCTCTTCAGCAGGGATGTTATTTTCTGATTCTTGAAAAGTCACAAGCAACAATCTGACGCTCAGCACCGTTACAGCAGGATGATGCTGCTCAAAGCTAATTTTCGGTAGTTCAGGAAACAAATTCAACGTGTTGGGTCCCTTATGTGGACATCATGTATTATCCACCAAAGGAAAACTATCCTCCCAACTTAGAGAAATGGAGTGAAGGTCACACCTCGAGCTTCCTTCACAAGGCTTCTAAATCGAGATGGTTGTTTATCATGCTACTAAATTTGTAGCTTCCCCCTTCTCCCCGCCACTTTCTGTAGATTAACATTTAGCAAAATGAAAGTTTCCTGAAGGTAAGTACCTGGCTGCAATTCAAGGCGTTCATAAAAACGACAGTTCCCTTTGGCAAGAGGTTGAGCTGGGGCTGGGTGGAGGCACCATCACAGGGCAGCAGATCAGGAATGCAGAGCTTCCTGAGGACAAGCCCATCACAGGGCTCTGACACTGCCCTCGCCCCGGTTCTGACTCGCCTCGTTTCCTACAAGCGCATCTGAATGACCCACAAGAGGGTTTGGCAGAGGCCCTGTGTTTCTCAGCAGTTAGGTGCTGCCTCTTGGACTGACTTTTTTTGCCCCCACAGCAGCTGCCCCACTGCGCAGCCACCGCCGCCCTCGGAGCAGCTCGGCTGTTCCCGAGTCCTGCGGTGGCAGCCGGGGCTCATCACTTCTGCAGGCACATGACGACAGTTCTGCTAAACCACATCCGAGTGAAAAAGGAGAAACCAAGTCGCAGGCGCTGCTTTCACTCGTAATCAGGTGGGGGGTTTCTTCCACCCCTGACATTTTTGTTTTCCTTGGCAACTCTGCCACCCTCTCGCAGACGCTGGCCAGATTGACCATCACAACTTATCGACTAAGCAGTTCAGAGCGTTTTACCACCCTGCTCAGGGCAGTACGGAGACGGTTAGAGCAGAGACCCTCAAACATTCCTGTAGCAGTTATCAGTGACAAAGACATCACCAAAAATTGCACCAAAGCAATAGTGCCTCATACCTGGTTTTCTTCATCTTCAGATGGCTGCATCGGTGGACTTCACTACCCCTGATCACAGAGGCTTTTGGTTTTTTTGGTTGCTACATTATATGGCTCTTCCCACTAAAACCATAAAGCTGTTCATGGAAAACGCACCAGTTTCCATTAAAGTTTACATCAGCTTTCACATGACTTGCTTGCCCCACCTCCTTTCTCCATATGGTTAAAAAACTACATTACCTTCAGTACCGTAACTGTTGATAGTCACTTCATCTTTCCAAATACCTCCAAATCTCTTCTCATACTCATTAATTTTCTCTGTTCTGTTTTCTGGGTGTTTTTTTGGGGTGGTTGCTTTGGGTTTTTTTTTAATTATTATTTTATTTTTGGAGGCAGGTGCTCACAGACTCATAGATGATACAGTAAAGTTGCATCAGTGTTTTGAGGACTGTTTGAATCTCTAATCAGTTTATCTGCATAGCTGAATGGAATATTTCAAGGATTTCTTGCTTTTTAATAAACAGACTATGCTACCATCCCTTCTTTTAGGCACTGAACCCATGTCCCTATTACGCAGAAAGAGATTACACTAATACCCTCATCTGAAAAAGCATATAGGCTTATGGAAAATAAAACAAATACAGCAGTAAAGGAGCAGCTGACATCTTCATGGTGCCCACTAAACTATTAACTAAGCATGCAAACAGACTGTATAATAAAAGGACCTTCTTTTGGGACAATTTATGCAATTATGAATATGTAAGTTATGTTCTCATGTTCTGGTTTGACCTTTGCTTACTGAAATGTTGACAAGGACACTCACATTCTGACTGCGAGTCATGTTTTTGATGCATCTACAAAACCCAGTACAAATCAAAATCAAACCGGAAAGAACACAAGATTACAGGGGATCCTCAGGTTTCACTTTAAAGAAATGGACAAAGCGAGTTTTCAGCTCATGTGGCTACAAACAACAACAAAAAGTATCCTAGAGGTTTATGATTCACAAGACAAAGAAATTATGTGTCTGGTTAGGTTTAGGTTCTGTTACTCTGCAAAAATCTTGCGTATTTCAATCAATTCAAAGACTTATAAAGGCATGATATTATCTTTAATGAGCTGAACTTTGAAGCACCTTCCAATTTTACAACTTTTTAAATCTTACTCCAAGGCCTTTGGCTGTTTTAATCTGCAGGGAGATATGAATGAAAGTTTTCTTTGCTTAACTCGCTGTAAACTTGATTCAACAACGACCGGCGATAAGAGCTGGTTTATGTCAAAGTCTGACGAAAAGGGTGTCCTAATGGGACTTCGCATGGAAGAATTGTGCATGTTTTGCCCAGACTAGCTTTTAAGTAACCAGCTTTATGGAAATGCAAAATCACAACTCCCCAAAAGCCAGCCTGCGATGGCTGCAGCTGGGGTCCCAGGGCACTTGCACGTGGATGGAGAAAACAGGGAGACAATGGGTTATGCTACATGGCGGTGCATCTCGCTGCTGACTTTCTCCAGTACTGAGACAACCAAGGTAGTTAAGAACACATAAGAAATCAGAAAAAAAAGAGGCTGAAAGGGAGGAGGATCAAAAACAAAAACCCAAACAAACCCACACACTCATTCCTCAGAGTCCCATCACAATTCTACTTGCCCACATTTAGTCCTGGCTCCTCTTACCCTGGAAAGTTTATGCATCGGAGCTGTATTTGTTGAACTGGGAAAAAGGCAGCTGGAGGAGAGATAAGAAAGGCATGAAAATGGAAGTTCTGATGACAACGAAGCTTGGCTTTGTGTAAGGATCACATTACACTGGATAAATCGAGGGTAGTGGTACGTGATAGGGGCAGGTAAAGGCAGGAGCACTAAGGAGTACAGCTGGGGTTTAATGCCTTCCTCGGCACACTGGCAGCGGGGTTGCGTTATCAGCCTCGACTTGCTGACTATCACACCCCTCAGCCAACCGAGAAAAGTTTCCATCAACGAATATTTATAGGGCAGAAGGTTAACCAAGACAGAAAAGTGGGACTGAACTGACTGCAGAACACAGTTGGGAAAAGAAATTTGGAAGAGTTGAAAAGGCTGAATTTTGGTACAGACCAGATACTGGAAAACACGTACAAGAATCACTTGGGCTTAAAATTTAAACGGCAAGCAGAAGGTTGCATGAGGACTGCAAGACAAAAAAATGTGAGAGATTACTGAATATCCTGTCACAGGCATCAGTGGAACCACAGAGCAGAACCAGATATTTAAAAAGAGCCTGACAAGGCCTGGTTACCTGCTGTATGAAAACTGAAAAAATTACGTACCATTTAAAGATGATGTGCGATACTTTTAAGCTCTCTGGTTTATTTTGTGAAGGGCAAAGACATTACTGTAGTTTGTAGAAGATTATATTGGTAATTCTTCCCCATAACTGACAAATTAAACACACAACACAAAGATCAACTATAATAAAAAGAAAATACTCAGAAAAATTTACAAAAATGGCATATCTGGGATAGGGAAACTATCAGAAATTAGTAAATTGATTTTTAAAAAAATCCTACCTTAAGCTTTTAAAAGCAGAACTTGAATAGAAAGTACTGAAGCCTGGAAAATTTTATAATTTTCAGCCCAAGACAGTTAATAAAAAAGAGGAAACATTACATTTCTTCATTAAGGTGCTTATGCATATGAAATAAATACACAGCACATATCAAACTCACTTTTTTCTCGAGTCTCCCGACTGTTAAATTGTTTGTTAAAGCCTATGATCTTACAGTGAAATGAGTAAGCGGAAACACGTTATCACATTTACAAAAAGAAAAGTTTTAAGTGATGAGACCTAGACAGGAAGTTTTACATTCACACTGCAGTTTGAATCTACAAGCTAAAACATGAAAGCAACTGAAAATTTTGATTGCCTTTCTAATACCTTCTTGCTAAGCCTGATGGTTTTGCATCGTACAACAGGAACTGCTGTGAAGGACTGCTACTCCATTGCCTGAACCCTGACAGATGAACCTAAGCTTCAACACCAGTTTTTGTTTCTGAATTTTCAAATTCTTTATGTATTGCTGTATTGCCTAAAGGCTGTCGTATTAAACTGAGATTTAGGTTCATGTGGGAGTGAAAAAGCATTGAATTCTAATTAGAGATAGCTGTATTAAGAAGAAAAAGCCGCGATTTATATAAAAATAAATTAATTCAGGGAAGGTTTGAGAAGGATGAGCTCTTTGCAAGTTTTTAGATCCCCAAAGTTTTGATGCAAAATTTGTCATTGTGCAGAGTCTCTTGCCCCAACACACATACAAACTGATCTTCTCGTCATTTCTGCCCAGCTCTGCAAACCTTCAAGCTGAAAATGAGAACAAATACCAAGGAAGGCACTTGCACAGGGTTGCAAACACCTGGGCCACGGTGCGTTCGGTCTCCACACTGTAACAGAGCTTCCTGCACGAAAGTCGCAACGCGCAGCATCACGAGACCCCTGTGATTCACCACCATGACAACACTCTTTTTTGCCCCTGAAACCTTCAGATTATGGAAAAGAGCAGTTTCCAGTGGTTTGTACCAAACAGGCCTACTCTGTAGGCTGATCCAACATGCTTTGAACAAGATTTTACCCAGGAAAATACCCATGAGTTGAAACCTAAAGCTCTCTGGTGGCATGCACCAGGTCTTTCCTTCATCTGTCAACAAGTTGGGAAGGTGCTATAAGAGGGGATAGCGTGTTTTCCAGTTCTTGGTATATTCCTGTTCTTTCAGTGGGATTTTGAGAAACATAGTGTCTTTGGCCAACTCTGAGAGCAAGAAAGTCTCTGGGCAGCTCTTTAGGAACAAGGAGGCTTGCCATTCACTGAGCTCAAGGCACGAGCAAGGCTGCCTCTCCCTCTAATTTCTTCACCCTGCTTAATGTTCACACTAAATGTGTGGGAAACCATGTCCTAGAAACGCTGCAAATGTTTGAAGAGAGCTGCCATCTCTCCCATCGCACAGCACCGTCAGCTTTGAAAGAGACTCAGAAAAACATGAAAAAAGAGAACATAAAAACTCAGAAATATAGAGGGAAATGGAAGAAACATGAAACACTTATTTTAAAACTCAAGGGTTGGGGCTTTAATATTTAAAGCATCCCTCACCTTACCAACTTTGGCCCCTCCAACTAATCAAGAGACAGGCAAGATGGGCTGCCTCTGCCTGCACACGGGAACCCGGCAAGTCCCTGGGACTGTCTCCTCACCTCCAGCAGCAGAGATGGCAGAGAAAATCCCGGACCCAGGGCCTGATCCTGCTGCCTATTACCACCATTCTGCCTGTCGCCTTGGCTCTGATTGAGAACAGGTTGAACAGGAGTAGCAGTTGTAGGGAATGTGCTCAAACTGTGACATATGAGGCCTTTTGGAAGGGGTATAAAAAAAAAAATTAAAATCCAGACAGTGCACATGGTAAGTTCTTATCATGTCCTGTCCCTCTTCACAGTCTTCTTGGACTGCTCTTCACTCAAGAAGGGGCCCTCAATCATAAAGTGCCTTTGAATAAGAAACGTAGTTCACATCAGGAGCTAATATTGCCTCAACTTAATAAAAACACCCCACAACACAGGGATATGAACATTTTCCTGACATGCAAACGTTCCACCAATGGTAAACTCCCATTTCCTGTGACTCCAGGTATCTGCTCTGAGCAGATTTTTGTATTTTGCAACGAGTTTTTGTACAAGCCCTGTCTAACGTGCTGTGGAGCAACGCAATTTCAGCACGACAGCAAAGCTCTTCATCAAATCTGGTCCTTTTAGAGAGTCTTCCCTCCAAAAAACAAACCAACTCACACAGCTTCACATAGATAAAGCGTCCTGACGTGGGTTGAAGACTACTGCAAAAACTTTGGCTGCCATCACAAAGCACCTACTACACTTGTGATGGTAACTATGTGCTGCACATGGTCCGACAGCAAATCCAGGGACCCCGAGCAGGACCAGCAGATGCAGTGTGGAAAGCAGCAAAAGTGAAAAGCAGAAAAAATAAAGCAGCAAGTTTTATATTTTATATGTCCCTTCCAACCCTAACCATTCTATGATTCATTCTATGATATTGAGGATACAATTTAAAATTTTTGTTTCAGTGAAGTTGCTGTAGATTTATGCAGCAAAACAAATGCAGGATGTCAGAAAAGGGGTGTTTCAAGTACAGTAAGTTACGTGATTCGGTTTAATTGAAAAAGGCACAAAGCCACAGAGACACAAACAACAAGCAAATTAAACATTCCTTTGTGAGGTAACACAAAATATAAACCAAAACCACGACCCCGAAGTGGCCGGCTGAACTCTTATCTCAGAGGACCCGGACAACAGCATCCGTCCACACAGGAGCTGTCACGCGTTCTAGCTCTTCCCAGTCCCTACCTGGAGGCAGCGGAGCAGACACACTCGGGCACGGCAGGCAACTGTTCAGAAGTCGTACTCGAGACTACTCACTTCCAAGCCTTCCAAAACCTCCCATTCCTTCACCATAGGAAACCTGAACACTCACTCCTTGGTTTTTTTTTTTTCCCCAATAACGAAGTTTAGCACTTCGAGAAACAGCCAGAATAATGTTGCTTCAGAAAGTGCAAGTAAGTAAGAAGCAGTCTCTTCCAGCCAGGGGGTAATAAGTTACACCCAGAATCCTATTTAGCAGTTTACATAATTCACAGTTTCTCTGGTTACATACTTCGTAAAATATGACTTCCAGCTGGGAAAGTTGGTCCACTTTATTGTCATATGGCAGTTGCTTGCCTTAGATCATCCAAATATCAATTAAAAAGCAAAAGGAAAACTGTAAGGCAGATATCTTCGCATTTTAATGTCACACTTGCATACATGCACACAAATACTTGCTGTCATTCAAAGAGGAAAAAAACGCTTCCCTGAAATGCAAACTGACTCTGCAGCATTAGGCATCAAGTGTGATTTTCAAAAACCTTGAAAAAGAGAACAATGAACAGACGTGCCTAAAATCGGTGTCAGCTGTTTTAATGGTGTCGTTTTTCAGATAACTGAAATTAAATCATAATATACTGTCAAATAACAGATCTAGATCCCAGAAGCCAACATGATGGCATTTTAAAAAACACAACATATGGATATAGAGCCTTGCTGATACATATGCACTTAGCAAATATTAGAAAAATCAATCAGAATCAAAATGCAAACTCGACAAAATGACTAGATGCCTTGTGTTATTCATTTCTAATCCTAATTGCTTGATTTCATTCATCAGGATTTATATATGCACCAGTACACTACTGAGGCAGTTAAAATTAAACACATCCCATTTTTTTCCCCAGAAAAGTAATGGACTTTAGCAGTCATTTTAGTGCAGTGAGAGATATTAACACACAATTCTGCTCCTAACTTCAGGTTATAATGTAAGTGGATCCATTGATCACTCGCAAAAGGCAACAAAAAGAAAGTTTTGCTCGATGCCAGGGGCAAATTAAATCCTGACCAGATTGTCCATTATCCTCAGTGCAAATCCATCCAGCGTCTAATTACGACCCAAGTATTTTGCCAACTATTAAGTCAGATTTGTGGCATATGAAAACTAAAAATATACCATTTTACCAAGCGCTATGAAAGACCTTGTAAAGAATCTACATCCGTGCCACACCAAAACCACATTGTTCTCTGTGAACAGAGCAGGGAAAGATTTTAGGGCACACCAGGTAAGACAAGCATACAGAAACCAGAGGAAGGGGTACGTATCGCGAGAGTTACCTGGGGTTTATATACTGTTTTTCATGCCTAGCTCTCACAGCAGGTTACGAGTGTAAGTGGAATGATCCGTAACCTACAGATGGAGGGAATAAGGTTAACTAGGGCAGCAGAGAAAGTCAGTGGCTTATTCCACTGCAAGAAACTGCCTCTAACGTGCACTGTATTAACAAGCAGTAATATTGCCTTTGGAAAAAGTAAATTTTAAACCCACAGGGGAAGGGGGGTGGGGGGGTGGGATTTAGTTAATTAATGGGGTCCACCACCATTCATTTAACACACGCAAATCCCTATGGTTTAAATCTGAAGTTACACACATGAATTGTATACACATCGAAGGTGGCAGTTTAGAGGGTAAAAATAGAAATTAGATTAGGAAAAATAAAAGTGTGCTGCATAAGTCAAGCACTAAAATCACTCCAAAAGAGTAACAGCTACAAAATATTTAAGAGTCAACATTATCATCATTAGACTTCAAAGGATATCACCTTCTCAGCGCCAGCTTCTCGCACTGACCATCTGCAGAACGAGCAGTCTTGCATCACTTTGTTTGCAGAAGCTTCTTCCCAACCACATCAGCTAGAAATGAAACACTTGAATTCTCTAAAAGCCATAAAATGCCCTTGCAGACAGCTGCTCTGCACCTTCTCGAGTCCACTCCTGGATTTCTTAGGAACTTTATGAATAATTTAACATTTCCATGGGGAAAATAGGAACGCTATTTAAGAACAAGAAGATATTAAACGCTAACAAGTAGATAAGAGGCTTTTGAAACACCAAAGTTACATATTTGCAAAGCCTTCTTCCAGTTTTCACATACTCTCTTCTCCACACATAACCACAATGGGTAAACTGCAGTAAACATTTAAACTGCATCGCATTATTGTGTATAATAAGAGCTTGACATTTTTATTTTCTCCAAGGAGAAGCACTGCCTATATGCTCTCTAGTGGATGAACAGGGTTTTTACAAGGTCCCTCCTTCCCCCTCCTTTAAACGTGATCAAACACGAACTGAAAGGCTTTTATTCTGCCAGCATCCCAGTCCAAGGTTTTGTGTTTCTCTAGCAACACCACCACACTAACAACTGAAGCCGGGCAGAGAGCAGCTTCTCCTCCATCCCTCTGCGGCGTCAGGTGCCATCCGTGTCAGGGGAGAGGGAACATCACGCAACTTCGCAAGGACCAAGGGTAAACGGCTTAGTATTAAATTCCTTTAAGTCACATTTTGAAGTGTGTTTGTCACGGGTACCCATGCATGAAGTCTTTCAGAGGCAATTCCACAATCTCATGAGTAATTGTTCCCTTCCAGAAACCAAATATCAAGTTACTATGGTATGAATTCACCGAGGAGGACAACTTCATAGACTCCGTGGCTCACCACCTTCCCACACCCCACCTTTCTCCACTTTCCATGAGTCCCAGCTGGAAGGAAGGAGCCTGTTCACAGCTTCTTTGCTAGCAAGGCTTTGTTTCCCACACCGAAAGCATGTTGGGGAGGGATGCAAGGAGAAGGGACTCACAGATTTGACCTAACTAAATGCCACCACGGTTTCAGAGCAAACTGCACCCCTGAATAGACAAAGTATCCAATACTTGAGAAATTCATATTTACAAGCCAAGACTAAGCACTGCTGCAAAATCCTCATCTTCGCTTTAACTGTTTTTGGGTAAACCAAGGGCTTTAGGCTCCAGGGGCAACAACCACCTTTCCTCAACACTAAATTAAAACAAGCTACCCTGAAGATTGTCAACGCTCTCCCATTTTGGCAGAGGAATCCTTCAAGCAAACCTCTCCCCTCCCAGACAGCAGGTGCACAGGCTGCAATAGCCCATTTTCCTTTAGATTAGGTGTATGCATCACTTCTTAAAAATTTATAAATCACTTAGCTTTCCAAGAGCCAAATTCCCAGTAGAGCAACTGGAATTACAGCCATGCTAGCAGTAAAGGAGAAGAGAGTTTGTTAGAGTTAGCATAATACAGTGAACCATGCTATAAATTACTTTAGGAAACGGCTGCTAATGCCCTCTCTGTGCAGGCCTGGGGGACACCGCTCTCCCCGCAGTCCACTTCTGTGGAAATTAAAGAAGTTTAGTCATTTGAACAAAGGATATAGGCTTCTGCTCATCTGAAAGCATTTTTCCCACCTAGAGGGCATAATCACCCATTACATCTCGATAATATAAATTTAATTATTTTTATTGGCTCATACAGTCTCTGTGAGGAAGGAAAGAAAATACACTTTCAAAACTAACATTAGAAATTAGCACATTCACAAGAAGCAGCTAATCCCTGCAAGATGAGACACTTCTCGGGACAGTTTCTTAGAGCCAACGGATGGAGTGCTCCTGAAGGAGGCTTTGATGAACAGTACAAAAAAACAACCAAAACTGAAACAACAAAGAAAACCCTGAAACCCCTCTTTTTTCCTTCTAAACTCACCTTTTCTTTTCTTCTTCCCTTTTCTTCTTGACTCTGATTTCTGAATTTTTAAAAGTCTTCCAAAGATACATTTTTATATATTGTGCATTCTGCACACTGAAAACCACGTTATCTCCTCCTCTTGGGCTTTTGAAGTCTGGCATCTTTGTAGACTGACTTATTCTGGGACTTCAGTTTTGGCTTGCTTTGAAAACGTTTGTTAAACCAGCACATTTTTTAAATGTCTCCTTTTCCTGGTTTCTACTCATGACCCTAGGTATCTCCACAAATCACCCTGTCCTATCTCAGACGCATGAAGTCCTGACATCCGAGGCTGTGTAGATCACACTGTTGGCTCCCTCTCTCATCAATGGAAAGAAACTGCCCCACCAAGGCTGTTTGGTCTGTTGTATACCCACAGCTCGGGAAGAGATGAGCATCCCAGGAGGGCCCCTTCTCCTCTGTCGAGGAACACAGAAGAACCTGAGATTGCATCCTCAGATTTCAGAGTTGGCTGCCTAAGCCAGGGCAGGTAATTCCTATTTTAATCCTCTTTTAAGAAAACCTGACATGTTGTCTGTGGCCCACTGTGATTCAGGGATCCATAGGTAGAAAACCACCTCTGCAGCATAACCGGGCGCTGCACAGGTGAATGCTGGTACTACTGAAGGGAGACAACATTTCAGCTGGGCAAGATGCACCGACGGCACATTGAGTTCTGCTAATTACCACCACGATATCAACCGTGTCAGCAAGGAGACACCAACACCAGTATGCAGCATCATGCACCAGTCTGCTGGGACCTGGCACATGGGTGGTTCACCCTGCAGTCTCTGCCACCGTGTCCTTTTTGTTAGCATGACCCGTGGCAGCCAGGGTTAAAGCCTGATGGAAACGTACCTCTGAAAGCAGCACAGACACAACCCCGGGTCTATTAAGTGCAAGGACAACCTGCTTTGTATTCCATCCTCTTGCAAATACAACCATCCATCAGGTTTGCCTTTTCCCTGCAAGCATCTCTATGGGAGAGGTGGAAACACGGATGCTGCAGTGTGACCTCCTTCAAGCTCTAACTTCTTCCCCTCTCTTTACTTCTCCCCAGCTCTGCTCAGGACAGGAGTTTGGTGCTACCCAACCTGACAGCTGCAGCCAAACCCATGCTGCAGCACCTGCATGCAGGGTGAATCAGCAGCTTTTCCCCAAAAAAAGGCTGCTGGGAGAGCTGGGGCAGTTACATAAGGCTGCAGCAGCCCAAGAAAGTTGACGTCAGAGAGAGAAGAGCACCAGGAAAGCTCATCAGAAACACGGATGCCTCTCGCAGAGGACCTGCTAGATAACCCTTTACGGTGAAACGTGCAGCATTAACTCACATTTCTCGGTTCTCTACAGTGGAAGCCAAACAACCGCTGGCCCTACGCAAGGCGTTGGAGATGGAGCTCCCTTCTGACTCACGGCCATGCGCAGGAAGCGGCCGCTAATTGTCTGGCAGATCTGGGAAGTTCAAGGAGGGACAGGTGACGAGGGGGGCTGACAACCCCTCTGAGGCATGTCCTTGGCTCCTTCGCACACCGGCGATATAGAGGAGATGAAGGGAATCAGGCTACACCTTGCTGCAGGAGCTGTGTTAGTCCTTAAGCATCCCTGAAGGCATCGTTATATCCACTGTCATTAGGGCTCTCACTGCTCTGCAGGAAGGGAAAAGGTGACTAACGACTACCATAGCAGGACATCCAACTAAGTGATGCACCTTACCCACCGCACTCCAACCTATAGCTGGATCATCTGAAAACATGCAGACTGTCAAACCCCTATCACGAATAATTTTAATTGACTGCCATTTCAGAAACCTCTTGCAGCCTGGGAGTTCGCATCCTACTTCCACACTGCAAAGCCATCACAAATCCTCTGGAGCAGTCTCCATTTTTCATATTCCTTCTCGGTTTTTGGATTTTGCATTTATGTTTCCAAAACCTCTCTCAAAGGTCCCCACAAAGGGGGCTGGAATCTGGTAGTCAGAAGCACGGCATGCGTATTCGTGTAGTAATACTGACCGCTTTCACAAGGGACTGCTTGTGATCAGTAACACAAAAGAAGAGCCAGGAGGATTTCCCACGTGACTTTTTGTTGTTGTTGTTGTGATCTTAGGTTTGAGTATTTTTGTGTTTGCCTTTTTTTATTCACGACACTGTAATCACAAACTCTGAGTGGAGATTTACTTACTCACCTGCATGAGCGTCTCTGACACTGCCCTTTCCCGCAGCCTCAAACACACCCAGAACACCCATTCTCCACCCCCTGCCAGGATCTTTCTGCTTCACCACTTCCAACATGTTCCTTTTTTTACCACTCCCTCCCCCTTCCCACTCACTTGTTTTAGCATTTCTTTCCCAAGACTCTGCGGTTTTTCAAACTGCTCCTTTTGGAGGGCAGCACCTCCTTGACTACACTAAAATCCCTCCTGAAAACACATCTGCTGAATCGCTTGCAAGGAATTAGTCCTGCAAATTATGTCTCTCTTCATGTGCATCTGGGTAGCTGTTCTCCAAGCCCAGATTCTGCTACCCAGGAGCACAGTCACCCTGAACTTCAGCTGGGAACAACGGACAAAGAGAGAGAGGAAGAAACACCTCCCGAGGATCATTCTGAGCACCTAAGATTTAATGTAATGGAACTATTAATAATACATAGGAAAAGAATTATCCAGAGCTTTTTAGTCAGAAAAATCTACAGCCCAAGTCCCGTCTGAATTGAAGAGAAATTTTTTTGTCTGTTCACTGGGACATGAATTAGTACCAAGTACATAACCTACATTTCCAGTTGAACGTGCAGTGTTGCATACAGTCCTTGCTTTATATTTCAGTTCCTTCTTCCATGTATAATTGTCTTAAGCTTGCACTGAAATGCCCTTGTCATTTACTGCCCATCGTGTCAACTGTCAAGGCTTTTTTTTATTAATCCGGTTCCCTGTTCCATTGTTCCCAGTCATTAACTCTGTCTCCAGTTTTAGTATTTACAGCCCTAAATTGGATGGATTGCTTGTTTTCAGCACAGACACCCAAACTGCAATTGCCAGTGTCTCTCTTTTCTTTTTGTTTTTAGCACTATATGCACAGGGTTGAATTCTGCACGCAGTGGGAGACAGAGTCCTTAATGCACAAACCGGACCAAGTCCTTAACTGTGGACTCAGTGGGGCCCTATGTCATTAAAATTAGGCACTCTGTTAAATTCTGCTGAATCAGCGCCAACATGTCCAGAGCCTTAAAGCCCTGAGCACCTTCTTTAAAAACAGATCTTAGCCCCACTCCTATTCACTTCAGCGCCACTGAAAAGTTTCCATCGCACATGAACTTATCTTTGCTCTCTCAAATGGTGTCTAATTCAAGCTTCTAATCTGTGGCTTCTTATCTTATTCATTGCTCCCTGAATGTGGAATTCACTATCTATTTTCAAAAGGGAAGTAAGTACAACCACTGTTTCCTAGACAACAGAAGAGCAAAATTAACTCTTCCCCCACCCCTCCTAAAAGAAGAGCATAAATATTGAATTTTTCTATCTGAACCATATTAAAGAAGTGCTACAGCTAAGATAAATGTTGGGAATGCATGGGAAAAAAGAAGTGTCACGCTGCTACATCATGAAAACATACCTTGCCTTTTACTCCACAACCTTTCCCAAACAAAACACCATTAGCCTCAGCTACAGCATCTACAAGCTCATCCTTACTTATGATAGTTAAAGCAGAGACAAGAAATTCAGAAAATTTCACTCATCGAGCGTGGGTAAAAATCCCTGCTTG
>NW_010251457.1:0-1241 GCF_000690775.1 Eurypyga helias | reverse complement strand
TGGGTAATATTCCCTGCTTGTGCAGCAGGGCACACAAACAGAATTTTGCAGTTGACCGTCTTTGCATGACATTTCAGTGGGCACCGATACAACACACATCTGAACAGTTGGAAAAAAACCCAAAGCACAAATTAATCTGAAGCTTTTGCCTTGGGTTTTAGCATGCTACAGTACACTGAGGGGTATTCATCCAATGGGATTACGGGGCTGGCTGAACCTCTTCACCTTTATCACTTGCAATTCAGGGATGCCTCATGCTGGGGAAACTGGACCTGCTTTTATATGGTTTCCTTGTATAACTGCTGGACTGCACCACTCTGAGGTGACACTAAAGGGGAAAAGGCATTCTTAGACACCAATAAAGCAAAACTATTTCAACTTGTTTTATATTTCAGCGCTTTACAATTAGTTTTATGGAGCACAGAGGATCCTGGGGTCTTTCTGTAGTTGTGTTTTGTAGCCATTTGTCTGGGTTGTGTCCATGCAATTTGAGCCCAGAACCAGAGTAATTCCTGAGACACATTACAATAAAAACAGAAGTGATTTGGGGGCATCATATACATCTATAACAGACATGAAGAAGAGGTTTATTTTCTGTGACGGGGACAACGATGAAGAAGAGGTTTATTTTCTGTGATGGGGACAACACCAACAGCACCAAACGAGTCCTCTGCAGGTGAGTATCGTGCAACAGCACAGTCCACAAGGCTGCTACATGACCATAGCATGGTTCCTGTAGCTCCTGGATGTTTTTAGTGTAAAAGACATAAAGCATTTCAAGAAAGACTGAAACCATCAACATGAGAACACTCTAAATGGCCACTAAGTTCTCAAAAATACAATGGCAGGGTACGTATAGGCATCTCCTGGGTTTCCCAGGAGTTGGTGGCACATAGTGTCCAGCATGAAGAGATGACAAATCTACTTTAACAACCCCGTCTGGGTTTTTTTGCTCCCTTCCCCCGGCCCTGTACAGCACAGCAATCCGTTGTGCCTCCAAGCCCTTTTCCCTTCACCAAAACCATGCTTGCTTGTGGTGAGTTGCACTGGTATGGAGAAAAAAAAAAAAAAAAAAAAAAGGAAAAAAACAAGCATATATTGTAAAAGAGGGGAGAAACAGGATTCTGGATAGTTACCTACTTACACTGTGCTTAAAGACATGCCTGGACACACCACAGTCACTCATATAAACTGTATTATAGTACTTGTGCATATATATATATTCTAGTGGAAGGTGTCCC
>NW_010251456.1:0-3019 GCF_000690775.1 Eurypyga helias | reverse complement strand
ACCCAAACCATTCTATGATTTGTTGCTGGGTTCCCTTTTCTCCTCCCCCTTATGTCTTGATTTTTTGGTAGCTTTTTGTGATGCAGTATTTCTTACATTTCTGATTGGCTGTTCTCTGCAACTTTCCAGAGGTGAATTCTGGTTTTCATGTATTGTCAAATTAATTTCTGCTTAGTATGACTGACCTGTATAAGTATGTTAAGATCAGTGAAACAAAACATACCCTCAGAATCTAATCTATCTCAGGATCAGCCCTTCATGAACTTTTGCCCCTGCAGAAAGTGCAGCAATTCATTTTATACCTCATATTAATACTGACCACCTGCTTTGGCAATACAGAAAGCATACAGCAGTACAGGTTTCTGGAATAGGCATTTTTTTTACACTAAGCAGCAGTTAATCTATGTTCTTGTTCATTCCCAGCTATTATTAACTACTGGTACAGAATTACAGATGTGTGTGATGCTTGAGCACTTACAATCAAATCCAGGATAAGAATAATAAGAGAGGAAACAATAACACTTTGAGAGTTAGCTACAGCTGAATGAACCTGGACATGCAGAACATTAATGTACATTACCCTGCAGCATAAATGAAATCTTTGGCAACAAAAGAAACACTTTCTTCACCACAGCTGAAAAGAAACAAGGCAGGGAGATACAAGCATATACTTACTCAGTAACAGAAATTCAATTCACTGTATTACCCAAAACAAAGTAGGGCACATAAGCCATGCAAACTTTGAAATTAATTTTCCCACAACCACCATTAATATCACCTACTGTATTTTCTGCAGGATGCAGTACTGCCTCACAAATGGCGCGTGACTAAAAAAAGAACTGTTTATCCTCTAAAACACTAGAGGAGTTCAGCGTGTCCAATTTCTCTTAAAAAAGTAATCTCTTCTTGAGACAACAAATAAAATTTCACAATGATGGATTGTCCTTTCGTTCACAGGGCTAAGAGAAAAAAGACCTCAGATCCTTAACCCTGAAATCACTGCAGCAACTTTGTTTTTCACTGTAAACTACTGAAGAGAAGTTTAATGATGAGATTGCAACCACCAAAGGAGTACTAAATCATACCAACACGTATGATGAGATTCTATTCACTTTACTCGTGAAAATCCCAAATACCTGTTACTGACTCTGGTTAAGATCTGCACCAAAAGGTGCCACTGACTTCCAAACACATCCTGCTTTACTCCCCAGGTGCTTAACGGAACGCAGTCAGTACCGCAGAGTAAACACACAGATGCATTGACTGGTGCACACCCCCACGCGCAGTTAGCAAACTGGGACAACGCAGCACCGATGAAGGCAGTATTTGCTAACTTAGTAACTGTACAAATTGGTTAGTACTCTAAAGAAAATCCAAATTAAAACTTAGATATAGCGAATATATAACAAAATTGGGAAATAGTATAAAACTGCGTATATTTCACGCTGCGTGACAGAAAGATTAACCTGGAACTAGGCATTCTTGGTGTCAATCCTCAGAAGCCTTCTCATGGCAAAAAATTGCTTTATCGTAGAAGTAATTTTCCTGATATCATGCCAAAGTGTAGCAGGGTCCTCCTGCCCTCCAGAAACAAACCAAGCCAAACAAAGAAACAAACACAAAATGAACAAACAAAGAAAGAATTAAGCATCATAAACTTTCCCAAGATTCAGCTTGTGCCAGTACCTGAAATCCAGCACTCTGAAAGACGTCCTGGAGCAAGTATACAGCCATCTCCCAGTTTAAAACAGGATTAAATTTACTAAACAAAGCAGGTCAGAGCCTAAAGCACTTTATATAATACAGAGCCACCAGCTCCTCCTACCTCACACACATAACAGATCAGATGTGTTTAAAGAATTCTTCCTTCAAACTGTGTTCTCAGAAATAAAAAAACTAAGTCCCATTTCAGGACTTGTTATGAGTTGTCTCAGTATTCTTGGAATCTTTCTCCAACCCAACTGTCTCCCTCCAACCTCTGGGACGGAATAGCAGCAATTCATCGTTAAACCCATGTGCATCCCTCAGAGCGTATTTGCACACAGGCAAAAAAAAAAAAAAAAAAATCATTCTCAGAAAAGTTTTTGGTTTTACACTTTACAATTAACTGGATGACTCATTTTTTTTCCCCAGGCTCTCCAACAGTTGAAATGTTGACAACTGCTGTTTCCTGGAATTAAAATCAAGGACAGTAACTAAGAAGACTACCTTAATGATTACCAGAAAGCAAGGTACACCCTTTCATGTAGCCTCATTCAAGACAGGAAACCGCCACAGAACACAGATGCATAAATTTGTATCTACTGTTAACAAAAACAACATTTATTTCACAGTTAGCAGGATACAATATACCTGAATGTTCTCAGTGTTACTATGAAGACCTTTAGTCTATTCTTGTCTCGCTTCCACTCAAAAGGACTTGAAAAACATCCACAGGAGAAGGGCTGTTTTACAACTCCAGCTTTAAGCATAAGGCTGACCCGTCATACTGAGGTGCAAATGCTGCCCAACGTACTACCCTCAGCTGGACGGTGTACCCCTCACTTCCACTGCTGAGCAGCTGCTCCCACAGGTGCTCCCAGCAGCTCACTGCTGCCTAAACTAAGTCCTGCATTCTAAAAAAAGCCAAACATTCCAAGAGCTAAAACTCTGGCAAACTAGGGAAAAAGGTTTCTCTTTATAATACAGTTTTCTATCACTGCGTCGTGGATTGGTGTTTTAGATTTTATGCTACAGAAAATTAGGTCTTAAAACAAGAAGGATGTGACGCTTAGAAGGAAAACACCACCTCTTAACACGGACACCTTGGTAAGGAAGGGAA
Source organism: Eurypyga helias (assembly GCF_000690775.1). NCBI lineage: Eukaryota > Metazoa > Chordata > Aves > Eurypygiformes > Eurypygidae > Eurypyga > Eurypyga helias. The sequence continues at coordinate 198 of NW_010251456.1, read as the reverse complement.
ATCACCAGTGTTCCTGGTTTTTTGGCGGCCTGAACTGCCCTGCAGGCTCTGGGCCCCGCTCCGCCTGCCCAAGCAGCTTTCCCCTCAGCACCCAGGCGGCCGGGAACGGTGGACTTCTCCTCCCAGAAGACGAAAAAGCACATTTGGGAATCTACCCTGAAAGCTCGACAGAGAAACATGCCCCCAGACCCACCCGCT
>NW_010251455.1:0-226 GCF_000690775.1 Eurypyga helias | reverse complement strand
GCTCTCTTGTCCCCGTGCTGAGCAGCTGGGGAGGGTTCGAGCCTGGGGTCCCCCGGGAGCAGCCCTAGCTCTGTCCCCTGTCCCTCGGGGCAGTGGCGCAGGAGGGGACGAGCGTGGCAGCCCCACATGCAGAAAACCCTATGTGTGGCCCTAACCGGTGCGTTTCTCCCCCAAACGCAGCCCCATGCGGGTCTGTGGCTGATTCTGGTGCCGGACCCTCACCGCT